>NW_023270889.1:6799129-7071837 GCF_011800145.1 Mirounga leonina
TTTCTTTCTTTCTTTCTTTCTTTCTTTCTTTCTTTCTTTCTTTCTTTTTTCTTTTTCTTTTTTTCTTTTTGCATGTTTGGTTCTTAAAATGAGAGAGAGGGACAAGAAGAGAAATATTTGGTGTTTTCTCAGCAGCAATTTGGAATTGTGCTTTCTGTTTATCCTTTGGTTTATCATTCTGCAAGTTTAAAAACTAGCAAGATGTACACCCTAACTTATTCCCAGCAGCAGCTTCAACAGTCCCTAAGTGAAGAGATATTTTCATTTCTACCCTGAATCCTGATTCAAGGAAAAGTTAGACCATCCTTGCCGTCAGGGACAGCATTGAGAACTCATGGTTAGGTTGAAATTTCTCTTTAATTATATTCTATGAACTACACAGGAGTATTTGATTGTTTAGTTCAGTATGAATGAAAACCATTTTATTTTTACCTTAGCCAATAATTTGTTAGGACTGAAACCAGGAACTAATAAAACATCCTCTTCTTTAATATCCTCTCCCATGTTTTTCCAGCCTTAGTGGGGCATCGAAAGACTTCCACGTGGTCAGCTACTAGAAGTCAGCTTGACTGTCTGAGGGTTCAGGTGAGAAGCTGAGTAGGAGGCTCACTGTATATTACATAAATCTTCGCCTCTGTATTTTTAAATTATCATTTCCTCTTCAAAATCTTGTTAATGTGGTTTTTCTTTTCTTTTTTAGTTCTTTACTTTCTCTTTTGTGATGTTCTTCTTTAGCAACAGTTGACAAAGTAAGCAGTAAATGAGAAATCACATTAGAGAAGAGTAAGGTTGTCTGTGACTGACTTCTTATAATTAAATTTTTTTTTTGCCATCATGGCAGTTTTTTTCTTATCTGTTTACTTGAAAACTAAAAATAATTATATGCATTTGGGGGAAAATCAATTAGTAGAGCAGATTATAAAATGAAAAATCTTACTGCTGTATTCCCCAAACCCCATGCCTTTCTTAAACGATAAATTTCTTCCTGGCGGTTGTTTTCCTAAAGGACAAACCTATTGAAGAGATTATTCTAAGTGCCTTTGATGACAATTAAACGAGAGAGGGAACACCTTCGAAAACAACAAAATGAGGTCGGCATGGAAGATGATGAATTTTCCTGGAAACAAACAGAAACAAAAAGAAACAGCTGAATTACAAAATGGATAAAATATCTGAAGAGACACCTTACCAAAGAAGACGTACAGATGGCAAATAATCATATAAAAGATGTTCAGTATCATATGTTATTAAGAAATGCAGATTACAATAAGATACTACTATACAGCTTTATGCAGTGGCAGTCTCATAGCCAATGAAGTTTATCCGAGGTGCGATTATTGCTAATTGAAAGATACTACTATACACCTAAGAGAATAGCTAAAATTCAAAACACTGACAACACCAAATGGTGACAGGGATATGAGCAACAGGAACTCTCATTCATTGCTGGTAAGGATGCAAAACGGTACAGCTGCCTTGGAAGACATTTCGGAAGTTTCTTATGAAACATGCTATTACTATATGACCCAGAAATTGTACTACTAGGTATTTACCCAAATGAATTGGAGAGTTATGTCCACATAAAAACTTGTACAAGAATATTTATAGCAGCTTTATTCATAATTGCCAAAACTTGAAAGCAACCAGATGTTCTTCAGTAAGTATATGAATAAGCAACTGAATAAATACCCAGACAATGGAATATTATTCAGCGCTAAAAAGAAATCAGCTATCGGGGCGCCTGGGTGGCTCAGTCGTTAAGGGTCTGCTTTCAGCTCAGGTCCTGATCCCAGGGTCCAGGGAGCCGGCGTTGGGCTCCCTGCTCCGCGGGAAGCCTGCTTCTCCCTCTCCCGCTCCCCCTGCTGTCTCTCTCTCTGTCAAATAAATAAATAAAATCCTTAAAAAAAAAAAGAAAGAAATGAGCTATAAAGACATGGAGGAAACTTAAATGCATATTACTAAGTGACAAAAGCCAATCTGAAAAGGCTGCATACTGTATGATTTCAACTAGATGGCATTTTGGCAAAGGAAAAACTATGGAGATAGTAAAAGGGTCAGTGGTTGCCAGGGGTTGAGGGGTGTTTGGGAAAGAAGAATAGGTGGAACATGGAGTATTTTAGAACAGTGAAACTATTCTATATGCCACTCTAATGGTGGATACATGACATTTTGCATTTGTCAAAACCCACAGAACTGTATAACACAAAGAGTGAGCCCTGATGTAAACCACAGATTTTAGTAATACTAATGTATCAATATTGACTCATCAATTCTAACAAATATACAACACTAATGTAAGACTTTAATAATAAGGAAATATATAGTCTCCTTTTTTTAAAAAAACACCTCATTATGTATTTTGTCACTCATTTTTTGATGTCTACTTTATTAAGCTTACATTTTCTTCCAGGTCTTCTATAGAAAAAGGACCATGGGGATTTTTTTCCTTCTTTTGGGATAAATTTTGTTTTGTTTTGTTTTACTTTGTTTTTGCAGAATGGAAAATGTCCTTGGAAATATTTTAGTCTCTATGTTATTCTCTACTTTTGATGCATTGTAATCAGAAAAAGTACTCCATGTTATTTTTATTTGGGGAGAATAGGGGCTGCTTAAAATGCATATTCTCTGTTAACAGAATATAGATTTCTATATTATATCAATCATGAGGGGTTTTTTGTTTTTTTTTTTAAAGATTTTATTTATTTGACAGAGAGAGACACAGTGAGAGAGGGAACGGGGGGGGGGGAGTGGGAGAGGGAGAAGCAGGCTTCCTGCTGAGCAGAGGGCCCAATGTGGGGCTCGATCCCCGGACGCTGGGACCATGACCTGAGCCGAAGGCAGATGCTTAACGACTGAGCCACCCAGGTGCCCCTCAATCATGAGTTTTATTCCCTGGCAGTTATATTATTAATTTTATACAAAGTGTATAAACTTCTGTTTCTTGATTTATCAACTTTAGATAGTATCTATTAATTCCCAGTAAGAAAAGAAGAGACTTAAACTTTTTAATGTGTATTTATCACTACGTTATTTTTGCATTGCCTGGGCTTATAGAATTTATAATCTGTGTACATTTTCCTACCACTGTTTAGATCAGTTCCATATTTCATTGGAATCCGTGTTCACCACTAGTTCCTTTATTTTGATGTCTGCTCGTGACAGGGTGTTTGTCAGCAGATTTTTTAATAAACAGCTCACCACTATATTTTCAGAGTTCTTTGTGTTTGTAATACCTGTCTGCTTCTTTAAATATGAACAGCTGTGTGGCTATACAAAAAAAAGATCTTCGAATTATATTAATGGCTTTTCTTTCTATCTTTTTCATTCATTGTTTCTTTTTTTTTTTTTTTGGCTATTTATTTTGCTTTAGTTTTGCATAGGGTCATGCTGTTTCTTTTAAACTCATTCATGTTTAAATTAAGTATCAGGACCTTGGTTTGCTCTGATATAACATGGGTGAATTCTTCAAGCCAATTTTAGCTTTAGAAAGATGCATCAATGATTTAGGTCAGAAGACCATAGCTCTTTAGAACTCAAAGAACCATAGAACTAAAGTTTTCAAAAACTCAAGGCACGTGATGTGATGAACACTGGGTGTTATATGCAACTGAGGAATTATTGAACACTATATCTGAAACCAGTGATGTGCTGTATGTTGGGTAATTGACTCTAAATAATAATAAAAAAACCCTCAAGCCCAGAAAAGCAAATTTCACAATTTTAATACAATATTCTTCCCATTACAACAGTGTTTCTAAACATGCCGAAAGGTATAGGTGGTTAAAATTTTGAATATACAAAAGGAATTAAGGAGACATTGATTTCACGTGATGCATTGACCAATATAACCCTTGAGCTTTCGTTTGTTCTGTTTCTAAAATCACGTATTTAAATCTGAATTTATCACCCACCAAATGTCACTTATTTCAAGGAAAACTTCCTCAACTCCCAACAACTCATTTCAAGGGAAATTGGGTTTAATGCCAAACACCTCTTACTCACATATGGCTTTTGGATACCTTTGTTATTTATCATATTTGTTTAACATGTGCTCAAGCAGTGACAATATTAATAGTAATAATAACAACAGGTATTATTATTGTTATTGATAGCATTTATTGAGCACATGTCAAGTACTAGTTATATACTTCACAGTATTATTTTATTTAAACCTCATGACAATCCTAAAAGGGATGTACTATTATCATCCTCACTTTATAGAAAAGGATATTGTTATTATGAGAGTTTAGATACAGGGGCACCTGGATGGCTTAGTCGGTTGAGTGTGCAACTCTTGATTTAGGCTCAGATCATGAGATCGGGGTTGTGGGATCGAGCCTCATGTCGGGCTCCACGCTCTGTGGGGAGTCTGCTTGAAGATTCTCTCTCTCCTTCTGCCACTCCCCCCTGCTCCTTCTCTCTAAATAAATAAATAAATAAATCCTAAAAAGAGAGAGAGAGAGAGTTTAGATATATTTGTAGACATCTGCCAGAGGGTGTTGGAGCTATAACTCAGGTATCTAGTCATGAAATTTTGTATTCCTATCTGCAGTGTTACAGGCCTCCAGCCATGATTATACAGGGTAATAAACTCTGTAGATAGCTCAGATAGATATGTAGAACAGTTATTTCATCTATTTGGATATTTTTCTCCTTCAAATTCTCTTATCTCCTCTCTTCTCTTCTCTGTCCCTTCCTTCCTTCCTTCCCTCCTTCCTTCCTTCCTTTCTTTTTTGTCTGTGATAGCTCTAGTGTTTGAAAAGTTAAATGATAACTAAACTGTTCCCCAAACACTTCAAATTGGTCAACTCTTCAACAGTATTTATTCCTTTGCATGAAATCCAGATAGTGCCACTATTAGTCAGTCTCCAATCTAGAGGCAATGTCCTCTAGCCTATGTTCTTTATCCATACTAGAATCTCCACAGTTCAGTTCTCTTTCAAGTTATGTATATATTCATATTCATTGCCTATAAAATTTCTCTGACTACTTGGCTTCTTGAGATTAATTCTAAAGAGACTAATTTTATCCTTAAGTAGATAAATGGAAGGTCTGTGAATGAAGCATAAGATTTTATACCTGAGAAGACTTTAGGAGTTTTCTACCCCAACATTTCACTTTACAAATGAGGAAATCGAGGCTTAGAGAAGTGAATTGATTGGCTCAAGTTTGGGTACTAATTTTTATCATAACTACTGACTTTCAATATAGCCCCTCAATTCCTTTTAATTTTAAGTAAAAGGAACATTTTAAAGTCTATCTTAAAATCCACAAACCATCTAAAATTTTTTTTAAATTTTACTTTATTTATTATATTTATTGCTACTCTATTAATGAAATGTCTAATACTCAATGTTTTGGAAAGCATGACTGACTAAATGAATGAATGAATGGATGGATGAATATTTAAGTACTCACAGAGGTATCTTATCATCTTGATACTTTTAACGATAGCTTTCTCTCAATTTAGTGTCCTTATAAACATAATCTCTACATAAAACACTGTTTTACTTTAAAGTATAATATTATGCATTTACTGAAAAATTAATAATCTATAAATTATGCCTTACTAAATTGTATTTCTCAGAGAATGGAACAACTTTTAGATGATAGTTTAATGTTATGACTTCACTAACAACTTCAAGTTCTTCTGACCTAATGCACCAGTTCTACTTTAAGTAAATATCCACCTACCCTGTCCTTTATATTCTCTCCTGTCTACTTTCACTTCTGAGTTGACAGTGGTGACCTTCAAATGAAACAATAGCTAGCAATAATGTCATTAAGGCTGGTGGCTTCCTGGCAGGCTAGAGGGCCCAGATATATTCCATGCTGAGGTCTTACCTCATTTAAGAAAAGACATTTGTTAGACTGATGGGATGAATGTAAGCATACTCATCTGCACTGTTAATTTAACACTGTTCAAAGGTTCAAATGTCACAAGTGGAAGGGAGAATAGCCATTGGATAAGCAGGGCTTTACTGGTTATAATCAAGAGCTGTGGGACCACCTGTCTCCACAGTACTCTGAGGGTTCCACTCTGTAGGTGCAAATTGTGGTTAAGCGCTTCAGTGGTGCTTTTTAAATGAACCAGAGGCAGGACAACATGGCAGTTAAGGACATGCATGAGCCTTACACTTTGATAGGGCTGGAGTTGAGTCCTGACTTTGCCACTTCCTATGAGCCACTCCTCGGGCAGACTTTAAACCTCAGTTTCTCATTTGTAAAATAGAGATAATTATGAATACTTACCTCATTGGGAAGCTGTGAAGATTAAGTGAGATGCTGCATGCAAAGTGCTTAGTGTACTGACCCACTCCTGATAAGCCCTGATTAATAATAATCAAATCACTGAGGCCAGAAAAGTCCCTAATCGGTGATCCTGCATTAATTCTTTTTTTTTTTTATTTTTAAAAAATTTTATTATGTTACGTTAATCACCATACATTACATCATTAGTTTTTGATGTAGTGTTCCATGATTCATTGTTTGCGTATAACACCCAGTGCTCCATTCAATACATGCCCTCTTTAATACCCATCACCAGGCTAACCCATCCCCCCACCCCCCTCCCCTCTAGAACCCTCAGTTTGTTTCTCAGAGTCCATAGTCTCTCATGGTTCATCTCCCCCTCCAACTTCCCCCCCTTCATTTTTCCCTTCCTACTATCTTCTTCTTTTTTTTTTTTAACATATAATGTATTATTTGCTATGGTGAGTGCTGTGAATTGTGTAAGACTGTTGAATCACAGACCTGTACCTCTGATCCTGCATTAATTCTTGCCCCACATTTTAAAGGCATGGCTTCTGATGAAATGCTGAACTCCTATAATTGATCAACAAAGCAGTGGTTTGCCTGCATCAGATAGGCTGAGGCAAGGTACATAAATGCAAGCAAGCATTTCTCAGACTGAGAGCCATGCCCTGCACTGTCTACAGATCCCAGATGAGCTGGCAGGTTTTTCAAAACAAGTATTTAGATGCATGAGTTGACATTCAGAATGTCCTGCAGCGAAGTCCAGGAATTGCATTAACATACATTGCTTGGCATCTAAGGAGTTTGATTATTTATATTGAGTTGTGACCAATTCAGAGGCATCATGGCAAGATGTTTTCCTCTAACAACGCTGTGATTTGGGCTGTAACAGATGGTATGTGATGTAGCTATTTACATGCCTGTGTCTCTCTACCATGAGCAGGGGCTGTATTTCACTTACCATTGTATCAGTAATACATAGGAGAGTGCCTAGAACCTGGAAGCTGCTTCATAAGCAGCTGGTTGACTACATGAGTAAAATATGAATTCCAGCTATGTTATTTTAATAGTCCCTAGATAATTTTCACCCAGTCTTTGTCAGTATGATAGAGACTGCCAACTGGTCTTCAAGGATCAGTGGAGCACACAGTTCATATTCTGTAGAGTGTGATTTCAAATATGCAGAGACTCGACACCCACCCCTTAAAATGGCAATGTAGAACAGAAGTGGGAGCATGATTTCCAGAACCAGCCTACATGGTTTCAAATCCTGACCTTGCCACTTCTTAGCTTGTGATTTCAGAAAAGTCACTTAGAACATCTGTGCCTAGTTTTCTCATCTCTAAAATTGAGATAATTATTGTACCTACATTAATAGAATTATGGAAAGGATTAAATGAGCTAATATTCGTAAAATGCTTAGATTATTGACTAGCATGTTGTTAAGTACTATATATAATATTAATTATTAATATTTTTACAGAACACAATAAGCTCATAATGTTAACTATAGAGCACTGAAATAGCTAACCAGCTCTCTGAATGATTTCTTTTTTCAAGTTTTTATTTAAATTCCAGTTAGTTAACATATAGTATAATATTAGTTTCAGGTGTAGAATTTAGTGATTCATCACTTACATGCAACACCCAGTGCTCATCACAAGTGCCCTCCTTAATACCCATCACCGATTTAACCCATCTCTCCCACCCACCTCCCCTCCAGTAATTCTCAATTTGTTCTCTATAGTTAAGAGTCCGTTTCTGGTTTGCCTCTCTTTCTTTTTTCCCTATGTTCATCTGTTTTGTTCTTAAATTCCACATATGAGTGAAATCATATGGTATTTATCTTTCTCTGACTGACTTATTTTGCTTAGCATAATACACTCTAGCTCCATCCACATCATTGCAAATGGCAAGATTTCATTCTTTGTTATTACTCAGTAATATTCCATTGTATATATTTACCACTTCTTCTTTATCCATTCATCAGTTGATGGACATTTGGGTTCTTTCCATAATTTGGCTGTTGTTGATAATGTTGCTATAAACATTGGGGTGCATGTGTCCCTTCAAATTAGTATTTTTGTATCCTTTGGATAAATACCTAGTAGTGCAAGTGCTGGATCATAGGGTAGTTCTATTTTTAACTTTCTGAGGAACCTCCATACTGTTTTCCAGAGTGGCTGCACCAGTTTGCATTCCCACTAACAGTGTAAGTGGGTTACCCTTTCTCTGCATCCTCATCTCTCTGAATGATATAAAGGAGCATTAAGTGATGGTTATATTTATAGCTGGAAGAAGCTCTTACTTGCCCCACATCTGGGCTGTATTGTGCTCTGTATCTCATTGTATTGTGTTTCCTTGAAAATCAAACATTATGCAGCATTTATATTAATTAAATGTGATTAAGCCAAATACTCCCTTATTCAACCATTAGGATAACTACTCCTTGTTTCATACACCTAGTCTTCTTGGGTAGTTTACGACAGATGTTAATTTGAAACTAAATGGTAAATTTTAGATACATCTCAGGTACTGAATAATAGAGTCAGAAGATGCAAACAAAGAATATAGATTAAACAAATTATGTGCTTAATCAGGATAATTACATGGGTTTGCTGTGGAAATAGGAATGTAACATTATCATTCTAGTTTCCATACCTGTGCTGGATCTACTGTGTCCATTGTGTCTGATTCAAGGATAAAATTAAATTCCATTTGTGTGCTTAAAATACCTAATGTAAGTACTCATTCTTAAAGGAATATATTCTGCAAAAGTATGTACTTCATATAATAGAATTAATAACTTTAATATCCATACTTCGCTTAACAGTCTTCCTAGTTTTGATTTAAAAAAAAGGCATTTCAAAGGTTATAAATAAAAAGAAAAAAAAACCCACCCCTCAGATGAAAGATTGCATGGCACAATATTAAACACAACAGAAAGGAGGCAGTAGGAATTGGTATCTTCTACATTCTGTGTGCCAAGCAGGTCATTTTTATTCAAATGTCAGGTACAAAATCAGTGAACCGCATATACTGTGAGTAGATAAGACTTGCTCACTGGATAGCTAGACAGACAGACAGAATGGTGAAGCATACCTAACCTACAATAACACTTGACTTTTCTGAAGTTGAATATTCTCCCAACCTCAACAGAGCTTCCATGCAGAAGTAAAGGAAAATGGCCTTCTAGACTTGGAAAGAGTTGTCTCTAGCCATTATCAAGCAGATGGCATTTTATTCCCATTTAACAAACATAGTTTCTATACTGGGTTAAATACTGTCTCCACAAAATTCATGTCTACCCTAAATCTATGAATGTGGCCTTATTTGGAAAAAGGATATTTGCAGATGTAATCAAGTTAAGATGAGGTCATATAGGATAGGGTGGTCCCTAACCCATATGACTGGGGTCTTTATAAGAAGAGAGAAGTTTGGACCCAGGGATACAGACACAGAGAAAGAACATCACGTGGTGATGGAAGCAGAGATTGGAGTGATATGTTCATGAGCCAAGGAATGCTAAGAATCCAGCAATCACTAGCAGCTAGGAGAGAGGCATGAGATCCTTTTCTAAGCTTCCAACAAGAAACCAATGCTGCTGACACTTTGATTTTGAACTTCTGGCCTCCTGAACAGTGAGAGAATAAATTTCTACTGTCTTCAGGCACCTAATTTGTGGTAATGTTACATCAGCCCTAGGAAACCAATTGCTTAGTTGCTTAGTTACTTGCCTTCCCATCTCAAGGTTGATTAAAGCAACTAATGAGAAGTGGTATGAATGTATATTTTGAAATAGTCCTTAATGCTCAAAATGGTTTAACAGTTGTCCTAGTTCAGCACAAACAGGAGTTCTCTTCTTGGCTAGTGGGACCCCCTCAATATCTATGTGCAAGTTGATACGAATGAGAGCTTTTCATTTTGATTGTTAGGAAAATCAGAACAATCAGAGTGAATGTGTGTGGAGAGAAAGGAGAGGTGGATGATGGAAGAGCATGACATGGTAACTCTCCCCAACTCCTGGCCTACTAGCTTGATCATTAGCACTTGTGGAGGGACGGGTTTAAAAGCAGAACCCAGGGCGCCTGGGTGGCTCAGTTGGTTAAGCGACTGCCTTCGGCTCAGGTCATGATCCTGGAGTCCCGGGATCAAGTCCCACATCGGGCTCCCTGCTCAGCAGGGAGTCTGCTTCTCCCTCTGACCCTCCCCCTCTCCTGTGCTCTCTCTCTCTCATTCTCTCTCTCAAATAAATAATAAAATCTTAAAAAAAAAAAAAGCAGAACCCAAATCATCAGTTTTCATGAGCAATTTCAAAAAACATTGGTGTTTCTAGGATCAACTAACCAAGTAGAAATCAAGATGGAGGCAAGTTTTTTCTTCCACATTTGATTATGCAGCTCTTGTAGTACAGTTGTCATGAGGACAACATAGATGAATTAACGTATATTAGAACAATAGTTAGGTCTGACGATTATAAAAGCGAACATAAGCAGACCTATTTCCAAGTACATGGAAGACTCCCCTGGGGATACTCCAAAATAACTGGGAAAGATTGCTGGTAAGCAGAAATATGTGTGTTTTTCTGTCTGTAAGGAGAGACAATAAGCCAGGAGAATCTGTGTTACTACTTAGTATTCATTAATTTAATACATATGTGTTGAATGCTTTCTAAATATATAAACTCAGTGGAGGAAGAGAACATGTTTAGTCATGTTACCCCAGGGCAAAGCAGGCACTGAGCTGTGACTGACTGCCATGTATAGCACGAAGTGCCAAGAATACAGGGGACAAGACATCACTGCCCCACCCAGCAGCACAGCCAACAGGTGTCAGGTTAAAATGATAAACTTGATCCACATGGACTATTTTTAAATAAAGTTTAAAATCGTTCCCAGTGTGACTAAAATAAACAGTTCTGCAGGGCACCTGGGTGGCTCAGTCAGTTAAACATCCGACGTTGGCTCAGGTAATGATCTCAGGGTCCTAGGATCGAGCCCCACATCAGGCTCTCCACTCATTGGGACGTCTGCTTGGTCCTCTCCCTCTGCACGCCCTCCCACCCTGGCTTGTGCTCTCTCTGTCTCTCTCTCTCAAATAAATAAATAAAATCTTTAAAATAAAATAAGCAGTTCTGCTATAATTGTCTGGAAAATTAATTGATGTGAAATAGTTCCTTTCCCCCAAACTCTCAGATAAATCAAATGAAAATGAAATTAGGAAAAGCAACAGAAATTAGTCATTTCAAGCAACTGCTCTGAAATGAATGCATTTCCTTTGAAAACTCTGAGAACATAAATCCCTAACCATTGAAGTAGGTTTTATTAAATACAGGCAAAGCATTTTATTCTTACAGCTCTCTTTGAAGATAGAAATACATTGTAGCATACCCAGTCACAATTTTTTGTTGAAGGAGCCAACTGGAATTTATTTCTTCCTGTAACTTACAGCAGAAGTAGTATCATTTCCCAAGCAGCATTATTAAAAATGTTACTTTGAAAAAAATCTAATAGCCACTTCTGATCTTCTGCAGACAGAAAGAGTAGAAGACATCACCTACTGTACTATCGCTTGGGTTTTGACTGAACTCCGGGCATCTTGGCAATCTCTTTCTGATCTCCTCACCATGTAAATACTTAATGTTGCCAGTTTCCTTGCATTATTAGAACAACATGACAGCTCTGTGTACAGAAAATTTTGACAGGACTGTACAAGATGGGAACAGAATCCTTTGAACAAGGGAGATGAAGTCCCTAATAGAGTTTTAATGATAAATAAAAGGGGACTGAATCTCTCAACTCTCATATCAACTAATAAATTTCTTCCCAGACTTACTGAAAAACAGAGTTGGGTTCTAAGGTTCAGGAAGGGCATGCCCACTGCCAATCCTCATCTTAAAGAGGGGAAGTCCGTTGCCCTTGTGGAGGAAATGATTTCATTGTCCATTTTATAATGGCAATGTAATCTTAGTAAAAGTATGTGTTGTTACATTGTAACAATGTAATAGCTCACAATGACACTGCTCAGAATTCAGAGGGATCATCTAACAGTTCTAGAGTGAAAAATCATAATTGTAACAAACAATAGAAAGGAAATTTGATAAACATCTAGCATAGTTGCTAAATCAAAGTACTTAATATGTATTAGTTCCTTTCCCTACTTCTTACTTCTCCTTACAGTTTGTCAAACTTATAAAGTGTGAGTATTTATTTCCAAGATTTTTTTAAAAATTTTATTCTCTTTTGTACCTGAGATGGTGAAAGGAGCACATTTATGACTAATGCCTGATAATTATTTTGGATGAACTTGCTAGGTAAATAGAACTTTTTAAATTATCCTCAATTACCATCCTATCAGGACTTTGAAACATCTGTCATTTTTTCTTCCTTTTGTTCAAATCTATTTCAGGAAGTTGGAGAGAGATGATTATATCTATCTATATGGTGTGTATTCTATACCTTACAGTTCTAGCAGCTGACAGTGTTCAACATTCACCATTCATAAGATGTGAAGAATAAAGTGGGAAATAGAGAGAAATCAGATTTTTAATTCAAGTTTTAATTAAACACCAATACTTTAATAGAGAAGCACAGTATGACCATACTTTATTTCCATATTTTCCCACAAAACTGGGCAGGATCACATGTTGACCTTGCTTTCCTCTTTGCTTCCCATTAGTGAATCACTTTTATTTCCATCATCTCTCTCACCATGCCTCATGGTTTAAATGAAAGCCTAGTGCTGGCTATGACTAAATATAGCATATTATGGGGAAAAAAAGAAGAGCACAGGTTATGTCAAGGATGCCTGTGGCCCTTGCAGGAAAAAAAAACATGGGAAATGGAAAAGTGAAAGCAGTGCCATGTAAATCTCACATCTGTTCCGGAGGCACATTGTCTTTCTAGAATGAACATTCAGAATGCTCCAAAAAGCCTGCCAAGATTTACCTATCTGATGATTGCTACCCACTTCCACTGCTTCACATGAGGATTAATAATTATAAGAAGAGAAGAAAAGAAGGAAGCCCCCTTTGGCATTGGGAAATCTTGGGCAGGAAAGTGAGAGACCCTTAGGCAATTAAGTGTTGTATTTCACTCTTTATTCCAATTGAAGAATGAGTCTACTTCAATAATCATAATGCTCAACAATGATTAAGGAATTATACTATGTGCCAGGAGCTAGACCAACTACTTAAAATAAATATATCACCTCATTAATCACAACAGCTCCATTTATGTGATAGGAACCCTTTCTGCATTAGGTACCTGAAGCAGTATTTAAGCATATGATATGAAGTTAAAATGAGAATGCCTAGACTCAGGATTTAAACTCCAGCCATGTTAGTCCCAAGTCTGTGCTCCATACGCTCTACTACTCCCAAGAAGTAAGAAGGCTTGCAAGAATAGTTGACCAGCTAGAGGATAAAGTTCATTAAAATTTATGGAAATTACCATGTCTATTTTAGTGAAAGGAGTGTAATTTATTTATATTTGAATGATGATGCATACGTGACTCAAAATCTAGTTATTATAAAAAGTATTGGCTAAAATATTGTGGCTAAATGTATTGCTCCACAGCAATTTTATTATTTTAAGATTTTAATTGCTATAAGATTAATCTTTTCTTAACTACATGAACAATAGCTCCATCCTCTCACTCAAAAGAAAAATGGATCATTACATTGGCTTTTTTCCCATTCAGAAGCTAGAGAAATTCACCCTGCCCAAGAATCTGACCTGGCCCAAAATATATAGTGAGTTTAATTTGAAAGCTTCTGATCTATCTGAAAAGAGAAGGATGACCACTGTCTTAGCTTGCAATCCCCAGAAGCAGATCTCAAGGCAAGGATTCAAGAGCAAGTATATCATTTGGTTGGGGATCCCAGTAAGCACTATTAGGGAAGGAGGACATAAGATGGTAGGAAAGTAAGCTACCCTGGAGGCTCCAGAAGTTTAAGTTCATTAAGGAATTCTGAAAGAACACTCCTCAAAGTAATCCATCCAAGCTCAGGTATTTGTTTACCAAATCACTGTCAGTCAGGATAAAAAAATCTTCCCGCAGAAAATCACTGGAGTTTATAGCAGCTTTTGGGCTGGGCTACAGTCATTAAAGTTAGAAGTCACTGGAATTGTCTGTTTCTTATGTAGTGATAGGCTCATTAGCATAATCTGAAAACAGAAGGATAAACAAAGGAAAATTTTTACTCCTGTACATTGTGTCATGAAGTCCAGGGGCAACTGTTACAATTATGTTGTAGTTAGTAAAATATTTCTCTACTTCAATAAGATTTATACTATAGTCTTTCTAAGGATTAATGTTTATCCTAGGAAGATGTTTGTGGATGTGTATTTTTGATCCATTTGGATTATTAAAAAGAAGAAGGAGACATGCTTGCAACTCACAAATTTTGGAGTGCTATATTCCATCCTATAATTCATTCATCCTCATCCTCCCAACTCTTCCATCTTTCTGAGATGAACAACTCAGAATTTGGGCTCTATATACTGGTGGACTGTAGGATCCACAGATTTCCTGAGGGTAAGAAGTGAATGATTTCAGACTCACAACAACCTGTGTAAATAGGGAATGGAGTTGCCTTCAAGGGAAATTTGAAGGAGGGTTTCTTATAGAAGAGGAAGGACCTAAATATGTGGAGCAACCAAGAATTGGGTTATAACCATCAGATAACTCCCTCTGAAGTGTTTAATATTTTTATGTTTTTCCTTGGATTGTGAAAGAGCCCTATTTGACATTCAGTCTTAAATGCCTCTGATCCCCACTGTAATTTTTTTTAATTGACCTGCAATCTTTCAGTAAAGGTTGATATATACCAGATAGACTTCTGTGGCAATCATGGGAAGTATACCTTGTCCTGTACTTATTTCATCATTGAGTATGGCAAAGAGTTAGCCATATCTACTTATGTATGGATGGGAGATTTTAGTCCAAGAATTTCAGGGTAGAACTACCAGCAAAAAGAGGGCAGGCAGTTCATTGGTGACCTGGGCCCAAGAGAAGGAATATGTAATAGGATAAGTGACTCAGTGTGGATATAAAACAAACACATTTTTCCTAAATATGCCAGAGAAGGGAACGGGGGTTTTTGATACTTACCTTTTAATTAACAACCAAGAACAGCTACAACTAACAGTCATGCCCAACTCTGGATCCAGTAATGATGCTGCCCTGATAGCTACTCTTATTATTGTCTTCATTGCTAAGATTCATGGGAGCTCAGTTAGAGCTCAGGAAACTCTAGTAATGAATTAAATTTAGCTTATAAATGTAAACTTTAGGAATCTTTACTCCACTAGTACTTATCTCAGTAAATATCCTTTATACATGAATAAAAATTAATTCCTATAGAATTGTATGCCATTTTCTTGTATGATCTCGAGAAAACATTAGCTTTGTATGATCATTTCTCAATTAGGCAGTAACCCAGGGGGCATGACCAGATTTTGAGAAACACTGTTATAACTTAGGAATCAGTTCTTATGACCAACATCTTCTAAAACATGAAAAAGAACCAAATGGGAAGTAATATGAGAAAATAAAATACATTAAAGAATTAACATATTTGGAAGTCATGAATCCTGAGAAAGATATATAGATAGATAGATGATAGATAGATAGATAGATAGATAGATAGATAGATAGATAGATACAGTATAGGATAGGAGAAATAAATATAATCAGTGGGAGTATGACTTGTAACCAAGTAGTACATAGAATCTCGTGACTATTACTACATATTATGTAAATTTGTTTGGACAAAATAAAAATAGGAATATAACTGAGGACAGGTGTACCTTATTCCAAAGAATCACATCTATTAGAAATGAAGATGGAATAGCATTATATGTCAAGAAGATATAATTTAAAATAGCTTTATTACTTTTTCTGTTTATTAAAGTAATATGCAATTGTTATTTAAAAAACCCCAAACATTCAAGAATTGGGGAGAAAAGAATAAAAGTACCACTAAATGTCACCATGATATATTTATATTCTAAAAGATATATGTACACATTCACATAAATCTTCATATATGAAGAAGAAAAAAATGACAGAAAGTGTTTGCCTAGAGACAAAAATAGAGGTCGACAATGGGGTCTTTGTTGTTAGAGGTGACTAGCTGCTGCTTAATTGAAGGAACTGGACATGAGTGCTGACAGTTCACAAGCTAGAAAAGGCAAGGTAGAATAGTAATGGAAATAGTCACAGAGTTAGTGTTAGAAATTGTAACAATGACGATGATAGCTACTATTTATTACAGACTAATTTTATGCCGGGTACTCTACAAGAATTATCTAATACCACAGAACAGTGAACTAGTTACAATTTCCCTCAGTTTACAGATGATACTAGGTAATTTGCCTCTGTATGCATAGCAGGTAAATTACATTAGTGGTCAAGGACTTCAACTCCCAGACATGTGCTAGAAGTTTCCTTCAGCACAGTACATTAAATGCTCATGAGACTGCTGACAGTCTCATGACCTGTATAGTTGGGGAAATCATCTAAGAGCCCCTTCAGCTATCAGGAAAGAATTCGTTGTTGAAGTGATGGAAGAAAGAGTGAACTTGGGGAAACAGGATATTTCTGAAGTGCTCTTACCTCCACTATGGTATCTTCTCCACTGCACCTACTTCTCTGAGTTACGAACATCTTATATCTTATTGAGATGGAGAGAGTGTATCAGGCTGCTTCCAAGGACTGCACTCTAGCCCTGGGAAGCTTGGGAAGCAAGCATCTGACCTGTCTGGCCATCTGTGCTGCTCACCATGACATAGAGTCGAGGACTCCACAAACACTAGAAGGAGATTAGGTCCTGGGCTGCCAAAATACAACAAACATCCAGTAAACATAGGGAGGGAGAAGGCTATCTCATTAGAGGAATTTTCCATAGTGGGAGGAAATACATGGAGAAGAAAGATTTAAAAGAGAAAAAAAAGTCAGCTATGCATTAAACTTTTCCTCTTGTAATTCTTTTTGTTCTTACTATCTTTTTTTTAAAGAATTGATAACATAGTCATTTATTTTTCACACATTTTTTTCTAGTCAACACATTTTAAATTTGTAAGTAGCAGCTACATGCACCTTCTAAATACATTCTTTTTTTCATATCCCTTTATAAGCAGTGTGAATAGTCTTTTAAGTGTCCTGAAGAAGTATTCTCAAGAGATGAAAGAGCTCTAGGCCATTTTGAATAGTCTTTTAAGTGTCCTGAAGAAGTATCCTCAAGAGATGAGAGAGCTCTAGGCCATTTTATTTGTTTAATTTAATCATCTAATTTTTTTTTTTTAGCTATATTGAAGTATAACTGACAAATACAATTGTAAGATACTTTAGGTTGCATCATGGTGATTTGATATACATCTATCCCCCTCATATATTACCTCGCTCTGTTTTGTGGGGAGGGAGGTGGCAAGAACATTTAAGTTCTACTCTCTTAGCAAATGTTATTTATATGATAGTTCCATTTTTGTTTATCCACATTACTCAGTTAGGTGGCAGTTCTGCAGAAGCAATGAAATGCTATTTACTTGAGCCAATATTATGGTATCCTGTTGCTCTAAGGGTGCAGATAGGAAGTAAGTAGTTAATTAGTTAAAAGGACTTAAATTCTGTTGGGTCTCTGCAAACAAGAGACAATGCCAAAGTGCACCTTTGAACTTCAAAGCTTTCAAAATGTGGCAAGGTCAGAAGAGTTTAACTGGGGCAAGAGAGAGGACCATAGAGATTGAATTTATTTGTTTTTGGAGGGTCAGGAAGCAGATGAAACTCTGCTGCAAGGAAGCTAATTCTTCTAACAGCAAACCAGAGGAATAGGCCATTGGTCCTCTCCTCTGAGGTCAATCATATCAGAGGTATGATTTCCTGATGGTTTTGTAGGTTATGAGTTACAAATTTGGGATTAAAACCCATCTTCAACTTGTCTGGGAGTCAAGAGCTCTTCCTAGATCTTGTATTTTCAGCTCTTATTATAGCTATTAATGTGTCAAAACTCATTAACACTTTAATTAAACAGTTTATATTTTACTCAAGATATTTAATTGTTTTGAGGAAGAGTAAAAAATACACATATCTCAAGGAAGATTTAACATATTCCTGAAAGATAAAACTTAAACCACTGTTTGTTCCTTCTCTAGTCATAGCAATATAGTTTTTCTCTTCATTTTCCATGAACACCTACCATGCTGTCAAACAATTTTAACACAGATGAGCCAGCTGAAAGAATAGGCATATAATGAAATGCCTTTGCACTAGGAAATAGCCTTTTCAATAGAATTAGTTCTGTTCAGGTCTTTTTTATACTACTGAATTATCTGGTGGGGTTTTTTTTTGTTTTGTTTTGTTTTGTTTTGTCTTTCAGATAACAGAGCACTAATGCAGCTGTGGACCATTCTACTCTAAAAACTCTTTTGATTTAGGTCCCCCACTGGGCAGAAATCACATTCTGTAACACTATCATACATTTACAGTTTGCCTGATTGGTGTTATACACTTTTATGTATATCACTTAGTCTCTGTGGAAAATACCTTTAGTGACAGCAGAACTCAATGTCATGTTTCTTGCTATACCTTTTCTTCCTGGTTATTCTAGTGCAAGCCTTATTTTATGAGTACATCAACATTCCTCAAGTATTTTTAGGATTTCAGCACCAGATATTCATTCAAAGAATAAAAAAGCATGCATTAGATTGTATGTTTCTTTTTTCATATTCACAAATAATATATTCCTTTAAATGTGACTGTTTACATTGAATCACAAACTCCATTCTTATTTTCTTCTGTTCTTCCTGTCTCTATGAGGCTAAAGTTTAGCCAACTTGTGGGATAATAGACTAGCATCATACATCGGTGAGTTCAAGCTCATTTGTGAGATATTTTCTTCTATTTATTTCAATATTTAGTGGCAGTATTTCAGTGGCATCAGTAGTTCAGGGACAACTGAAAGATTATGCATATTTCGGTCATCTAGGTAAATCCTGAATCATCACTAAAGCAGGCATTTTAATGCAGGAGGTCAAATAATATAACACAAATGAGTGCCCAATAGATTCTAGCCATGTAGTTTGGTAATGATAATGATACAGAAGTTGATTAGCTATAAAAAGTTAAAAAATTTGCATTGCAAGTGAATATGGCAAGTTTCAAGAAAGGTAAAACTTCTGTTCTTCCCTAAATCTCAGGTTGTTTTAGGAAATAAAACAGAGAAGAACATTTTTTTTTAACCAACTGAGCCACCCAGGCGCCCCCCCTTTTTTTTTTATTAAAGAAGAACATTTTTTTTTTAAAGACTTTATTTATTTATTTGACAGAGAGAGACACAGCGAGAGAGGGAACACAAGCAGGGGGAGCGGGAGAGGGAGAAGCAGACTCCCTGCTGAGCAGGGAGCCCGATGCGGGGCTCGATCCCAGGACCCCAGGATCATGACCTGAGCCGAAGGCAGACACTTAACAACTGAGCCACCCAGGCGCCCCCAGAGAAGAACATTTTTATTTAGCAAGACTAACTTCAACATAAGAATTGAAAGGAAATGAAATTTTATTTAGAAGTAAGCCAAAGCAAAACCAAATGAAGAAAAAACATACATATAATAGAATATAAAAATGTCAACACTGCCTAGAGACACATAGTGAAAACATTTTTGAGGAAAAAGATCCACTGGATAAGCTCTTGTATCAATGACTTTTACCAGCAACTTGCCCATTGACACCTATAGATTTCTATAGGTGTGTTTATTTTAATCTTTATCTCTCCCCTGCTGCCAATTTACATACACATCGTCTTTCTATCTGTGTCATACTAAAAAGGATAAGATGAACATCATGGTCAATACTGAGTATCAAGTTATATAATCTAGTGCAGAGAGTGCAGAAATAATCTAATGAAGGTCTTTTTATCTCAAGTCATGACATTTACATTGATATAATCTACTTTCCTGTTTCAGAACTTTAGTGTAAGTGGCAGAACATTTTAAATTTTTCGTTCTAAAAATGTTGAAATTTCATACTGTCAGGAAGGAAGTTACCTTTTTTTTTTTAATTGCACAAAACTTTACAGAGAGTCTTCTCCAATATGCCACCCAGAATGTTTCTCCTGGAATGACATTTCTTCCTTTGCATACTCTCTCTTTGAAAAACAAAAACAAAAACAAAAACAAAGCTTGATTTTGTTTCCCAATTTATCGCCAACTTTTTATATGATATTGAGCAAACCATTTTGGTTCTGTTTTGTTCCTTAAATAACAAATGACGTGGAAAGATATAATAAAAAATTAAAAAAAAAATTTAAAAGCAAAATAACATTTTCTATAGTTTTATAATAAATCTTCTACATCTAAAATCCAAAAAGGATTTCCTCAAGTATTTTTAGTGCCATATCTCTTGTGGTAAATGGATGCCCAAAATATAAAAAAAAAATTTTTTTTCAAAATGTAGCACCAATGTTTTTTAGCCACCTTTAGTGATACACTGATCCCTCCGGGTAGACTAACAGGAAGTTTCCAGATGGCCTTTATCACTTTACCACTGGTGGAGACTGGTGTGGGTGGAGAAATTTGACAACATGAAAAGTTAAGAGAATTCTGTTACCAAAGTTGGAGAGCCGGCTTTCATCCTTGGTTCTGTCTGTAATTATGTGATTGTGAGCAAGTCAAATCTTTTCTGGACCTTTGTTTCCTCATCTATTAAGTAATAAAGGATTTGACTTCATGATTTCTAGGATGCATCCAAGTTTTAAAATTGCTCTATTCCATCCCTTCATTGATGATTTGGAAATATTCTTAGTCCAGATTCAGTAAGAAATCTATGAGAAAACTACAATAAAATGTTGTTCTAAATTTTTGGTTTTATGTTAGTTCCTATATATTTAAATCCTTGCCATCTTTTGTCAAATGTTCATAATGCTTTAAACTGGAAACACCCAATGTCTATCATTAGCAGGATGAATAAAATTGTGACATAGTCATATCAAGGAATACTAAATACAGCTACATACAACATAGGTGAATTTTAGAATATTCAATGAAAAGAATAGGACATAAAAGAACATTTATAGCTTTATTCCTTTTTTTTTAAAGATTTTATTTATTTATTTGACAGAGAGAGACACAGCAAGAGAGGGAACACAAGCAGGGGGAGTGGGAGAGGGTGAAGCAGGCTTCCTGCTGAGCAAGGAGCCTGGTATGGGGCTCAATCTCAGGACCCTGGGATCATGACCTGAGCCAAAGGCAGATGCTTAATGACTGAGCCACCCAGGAGCCCCTAGCTTTATTCCTTTTGTAGAAATTTTAAAACCAGGAAAACCACCTCCCCTCCATCAAGCCATTAAAGTTCATTCTTACTCAAAGATCATGCCAAGTTCTCTGAGGATCTGACAACCATCCTGGGACAGCTTGGAGCTCTCCTCCAAGATGTAACTTGGAGATCCAATGTAACAGAGGTTCCACCATCTTGTCATGTTTCCGACTCAGTAAGTGGCCTGAAGGGTCGGTCATTAAGGCAAAGAAATAAATACTGGAAGTACCTTCTTTGGTTCTTGAATGCTTTGGCCCAAAGGTCACTTCTGCTCACAGAGCATTGACCAGAAGTAGTCATATAGTCTCACTTAATTGTAATGAGCCTGGATAATGTGAGAAGCACATAGATATTTGGCAAGAAGTTAGTATCTCTGCCTCATTCTTAATGATAATTTCCATGACCATTGCTGCCATGGATTCTTTGCAGCCAAGAAATGCCAGAATGGTGCTATATTTTCTGGACACTCAATGCATTAGAACCAGACAGTATTCTATCCTGCAGTGTGGAGCACCTTCCTGCCAGCTTTGTGCTACACATTCTTTTTGGCCATTTAAACAATGCTACTGTGAGTCAAACTCACAAAGCTTTTAATGGGAATGTTTTCAGTTTCTGCTCATAAGCTCACACAAATGTAATTACCTAATGGTTATCCAAAAAATAGAAAGCATTTTCTCCCTTCTAAGTTTTATACTCCTACTTTTAACTTCTTTTTCAGTCAATTTTCTTTATAGAGTCTCACATTTCAGGCCTTCTGACATGAAGCTTGTGTTTTCCTTAGTGTTCTGACAATAAAAATAGATTATGGTTTTATTAAAGGCATGAGCTGGAAAATACATACCAGCCCTTAGTCCAGTTAGAGGTTTAATTCAGAACAATTCAAAGAGACATGAGCATGGAGAACAGTGTTTGCACCATTTCTAGGCACATTATATTTGTGGAGATCAATGTAAATAATTTCATGATCAATTTATGCTGGGGAGAGGTCACTATCACATCTCAGAAATTCAAAACTTCTCACAAGGCATTAGAAGGCAATCCCCTTTCTGTGCATTGGGAGAGAACAGTGAAGGCCAAATGTCACATCACTATACCTAGGTGGTTTTCTCCCCATTGTTTCTCTCCCACCAGAGCTAACTTCACCTTTTGTATTCTTTGCACATTTCTTCAACCTTTTAAGTATAACTTTTAAAATGTTGTTAGCAAGAATGTTTAGTAATCATGCTATATGACGGATTGAACAAGTTTGGGTTTTTTTCTCTCTCTCTGCTATGAAGCCTGAAATCCACTGGACTCTAGCAAATCCATGTCAGTTTGAATCAACCTATATTCCAGCTGTTGGAGATGGGTTTATCTCAAAGCTGCCTCTGGAATGTTTCTGTACTATAGGTCACAAGCCAGGCTCTGACCTCCTGTCTGAGACACTCTCCTGGTGGGAAGGCCACCCAAGATGGGACTATC
The DNA here is from genome assembly GCF_011800145.1 of Mirounga leonina. Lineage (NCBI taxonomy): Eukaryota > Metazoa > Chordata > Mammalia > Carnivora > Phocidae > Mirounga > Mirounga leonina. Next base: position 6,822,155 of record NW_023270889.1, read on the forward strand.
CCTCAGGCTGAGGGAGAGAGTCAGGTCAAGCCAATCTCCCAAACTGCCAATTTAAACAATGACATAATTTCACATGCCAAAAGTCTATTTGTACAAAATCACAGAGAGATCAAAAAAGAAACTATAATAAGGATAGTTTCTATTGAGTTTGAATTCATGCCTGTCCCATTTGTTTATATTATTTTTCCCTCTGTTAACTTTTAGAACATTAGCTCTTTGAGGACAGAACAAAGCTTTTTAATATTAGGTACACAATCTATTCTGATGTGACAACTTAATAAATATTTAAGATATGATTAGGTCAAAATTGTCCTTAGAGTTTAAAAAAGAGAAGAAGTCCCTCTTTGGATAGTGTAGTCCCACTTAACTAAGGAAGAAAAAAAACTTTAACATTTTCTTTGAAATAATCATTGGTTTTAACTATGCTATTTTCTTTGAAATAATCATTGGTTTTAACTATGGTGTGGGTGTGTGGGTGTGTAAACTCAATTTAATTTGTTAGTACAAATGGCAGTAGAAACAGCCTCAATTTGGGGAAGATATTTAGACATTTAAAGATGTACAGAAATATGTGAAAATAGGAATATAGGCCCATGTGAAGCAGAAAGTCTTGAAAAGAGAGGAAAGATCTAAAGAAGAGAAAAGTACCATAAAATTTCGGTAGTGACCAGGATAATTCTATGAGTTTATGAATTAGTTAATTATATTACCCTAGCAATAAATTCAGAGAAGTTGTCAGTCAGTGAAAATTCAAGTATTTTCACCACTTTGTCTGAAGTTCCCTTGATTTTTATCCTTTTCTTCTTTCCCACTCTGCTTTTTTACTTTGAGTTTAATTCTGAAAGAAATTATTTCCAAATCTATCTCAAATTAGAAGCTCTGGTTAAGAGATTAACTAATTCCTACGGACATAATGCTGAAGAGCATAGTCAATATTAGGAGATAATATTGCCCATAGGCCCTGAGCCTTGAAACTTTGAAGGTCTTACTGCAGTCCTCCTCTAACTATTGCCCTTTCCATGGGGTGAAAGTCTGAAGGGTCAAGAGGATACCCTCACCTGCACCTTCCTTAATCTAGACCATTCTCTTACCACTCAGAGAATGGAGGGGTACCCAGAGAATGAGCCTGGAATTCCCTACCCTAAGGCACCAAGCCCACCAGGGCCAATGCACACCTCTTTAATAAGTCTCTCGAGGGCAGACTATATTTATGATATGTATGTGCTTCTGTCAAAAAGTATATTTTTACAAGTATACCATATAAAGTGGTATAATATTATTTGAAAATAGACTGTAATAAGGTACAGAAGCTTAATATAAACCCAAGACTATCCAATGAAATATAAAATAAATAAATCAATAGTGAAGATAAAGTGAAATCTTAAAGCAAAAAATATACACAAATAATCATAAAGAAGCAAGACAAGAAGAATATTGGACAAAGTGCAGATAACATTAACACATGAATTGCAAATGGTAGATTTAGAAGCAACAATCATACTGATAATTATTTTAACTGATAATTTAAATCAATTAATTATTTAAATGGCATAAACATACTCTTTTAAAGGGCAAAGATTATTATACACAAAAATAGACCTATATGACATAAGAAAATCAGATGGATTAAAGTAAAAAGAATGAAAAAATATACCATTTACTCAGAATGTATAAACATGAGAAAGCTGGAATGACTATATTAATATCAGACTAAGTAGACTTCAAAACAGGGAAAATGACTTAGGATAAAAACAAAAAACAAAACAAAACAAAAACAGGGAAAATAACCTAGGATAGATGTAGCAAAAACTGACAGAATTTAAAGAATCCACCATCTCTGTCAAAAGACAGAGATGACCTGAACAATACTATCAACCAACTTGATTTAATTTTTATATATATACATATAAATATATACAGGAACAAAACTGGGGCGCCTGGGTGGCTCAGTCGTTGAGCGTCTGCCTTCGGCTCAGGTCATGGTCCCGGGGTCCTGGGATCGAGTCCCGCATCGGGCTCCCTGCTTGGCGGGAGGCCTGCTTCTCCCTCTCCCTCCGCTGCTCTCCCTGCTTGTGTTCCCTCTCTCGCTGTGTCTCTCTCTGTCAAATGAATAAATAAAATCTTAAAAAAAATATATATATATATATAAATATATATATATATATATATATACAGGAACAAAACAAAGAACAATGCATACTCTTTCAAGTGCATCTGAAACTTTCACCCAGCTATATGTTGAATCATTAAAAGGTTCAATAAACATAAAAGGACTGAAAATTAATAATTTATAATTAATATAGTTAGTAATTTTATTTATTTTTCTTCCAAGGTTTTATTTAAATTCCTGTTAGTTAACATACAGTGTAATATTAGTTTCAGGTGTAGAATTTAGTGATTCAACACTTACATACAACACCCAGTGCTCATCACAGTGCCCTCCTTAATGCCCATCACCCATTTCACCCATCCCTTCCCCACCTCCCCTCTAGTAACCATCAGTTTGTTCTCTAGAGTTAAGAGTCTGTTTCTTGGTTTTCCCGTTTTCTCCCCTATGTTAATCTCTTTTGTTTCTTAAATTCCACATGAGTGAAACCATACGGTATTTGTCTTTCTCTGACTGACCTATTTCACTTAGCATAATACTCTCTAGCTCCATCCACATCGTTGTAGGTGAAGATTTGGAAAAGATGGCAGAGGAGTAGGGGACCCTATTCCAACTGGTCCCTGGAATTGAGCTGGATATCTACCAGACCACTCTGAGCACCCACGAAATCAGCCTGAGATGTAAGAAGATCTGGATCTCTACAAACAGAATATCACAGGCGGTTGGTTTCAAGGTACAAAGCGGGGAGCCGTGATTCTGTGGGCAGATATTGGAGGATAAATGGCAGCGGGAGGGTGCCTGGCCATGGGGATCCTGCACTGCCGGTGAGCGATAGCCTCGAGTGCTGGGGACAGGCACAGACTCGCAGACCGGTAGCAGCTGGGAAAGGACTTTAGGGCAGCTTCCCAGATGGAAACCCAGATCAGCGGGGCTGTGCATGCGAACTGGGGGCACTGGTGGTTTTATAAGCACAAAGGGCAGAGACATGCCCCCACCCAGAGGCGAGGACTGGGAGCACTGCTCAGGGGCGCACAACCCAGGACGCTGCAGTTTATAGCAATACAGACAGAAACGGAGACAGTGTGGCCTGGAGAGCTCACTGAAGAACAACTGTGATCTCTCTGCTCTGAGGTAGAGGGTTGGAAACGGTCTCTATTGCTCTGACTCTCGGAAGAGACGCAGAAAGCCGCCAGAGAACAAAAGCCCCAAAAAACTGATTCCCACTGAGCCCATCCCCCGCCACAGGGGGCAGGACAACTCTGCCCAAACAGGGTTGCCTGAGTAACAGCATGGCAGGCCCCTCCCCCAGAAGACAGGCTGGGGAAACAAGAGGCCGGCAACCCCAAGGTCCCTATAAAACAGGTGCATGCTTGGGTTCTGGTCAATAATTTGGACTCTATACATTCCCTCAAACACCCATCAACAGAATGAGTAGGAGGAGGAACCCCCAAAATAGGAAAGACTCAGAGATTATGATTTATGCCACAGATTTACAAATGGATGCAGATATAACCAAGATGTCGGAGATGGAATTCAGGCTAGCAATTGTGAAGACAATAGCTAGAATAGAGAAATCAATTAATGGCAACATGGAGTCTCTAAAGGCAGAAATGAAAGCTGAATTGGCAGAACTTAAAAATGCTATCAGTGAGATCCAATCCAATCTAGATAATCTAACAGCTAGGGTAAATGAGGCAGAAGAACAAATTAGTGACCTGGAAGACAATTTAATAGATAAAAAGGGAAAAGAGGAAGCCAGGGAAAAACAACTCAGAATTCATGAAAATAGAATCAGAGAAATAAGTGACACCATGAAACATCCCAACGTCAGAATTATTGGGATCCCGGAGGGGGTGGAGAGAGAGAGGACTAGAAGATATATTGGAAGAAATCATAGCTGAGAACTTCCCTAATCTGGGGAATGAAACAAACATTCGTGTCCTAGAGGCAGAGAGGACTCCTCCCAAGATCAAGGAAAACAGGCCAACACCCTGGCACGTAATAGTAAAACTTGCAAATCTTAGAACCAAGGAAACCATCTTAAGGGCAGTTAGGGGGAAGAGATTCCTTACATACAGAGGGAGGAATATCAGAATAACGTCAGACCTATCCACAGAGACCTGGCAAGCCAGAAAGGCCTGGCAAGACATATTCAGGGTACTAAACGAGAAGAACATGCAGCCAAGAATACTTTGTCTAGCAAGGCTGTCATTTAGAATGGATGGAGAGATGCAGAGCTTCTAAGACAGGCAGAAACTGAAAGAATATGTGACCACTAAGCCAGCCCTGCAAGAAAAATTAAGGGGGGTTCTATAAAAGGAGAAAGACCCCAAGAGTGATACAGAAAAGAAATTTACAGGGACAATCTATAAAAACAAGGTCTTCGCAGGCAACATGATGACAATTAATTCATATCTTTCAATAATCACTCTCAATGTGAATGGCCTAAATGCTCCCATAAAATGGCACAAGGTTGCAGATTGGATAAAAAGACAGGACCCATCCATATGCTGTCTACAAGAGACTCTTTTTGAACCTAAAGATACATCCGGACTGAAAATGAAGGGATAGAGATCCATCTTCCATGCCAGCGAACCTCAAAAGAAAACTGGGGTGGCAATTCTTGTATCAGACAAGTTAGATTTTAAAATAAAGACTGTAGGGCGCCTGGGTGGCTCAGTCGGTTAAGCGACTGCCTTCGGCTCAGGTCATGATCCTGGAGTCCCGGGATTGAGTCCCACATCGGGCTTCCTGCTCTGCGGGGAGCCTGCTTCTCCCTCTCCCCCTCCCCCTGCTTGTGTTCCCTCTCTCGCTGTGTCTCTCTCTGTCAAATAAATAAATAAAATCTTTAAAAAAATAGTATTTAAAATAAAGACTGTAGTTAGAGACACAGAGGACACTATATCATTCTTAAAGGGTCTATCCAACAAGAAGATCTAACAATTGTAAATATCTATGCCCCCAACATGGGAGCAGTCATCTACATAAGCCAACTGTTAACCAAAATAAAGAGTCATATTGACAACAATATGTTAATTGTAGGAGACCTCAATACTCCACATCGTTGTAAATGGCAAGATTTCACTCTTTGTTATGGCTGAGTAATATTCCATTGTATATATACACCACATCTTCTTTATCCATTCATCAGTTGATGGACACTTGGGCTCTACATAATTTGGCTATTGTTGATAATGCTGCTATAAACATTGGGGATACACCCAATGTATCCCTTTGAATTAGTATTTTTGTGTCCTTTGGGTAAATACCTAGTAGTGCAATTGCTGGATCAAAGGGTAGTTCTATTTTTAACTTTTTGAGGAAACTCCATACTGTTTTCCAAAGTGGCTGTACCAGTTTGCATTCCCACTAACAGTGCAAGAGTGGTCCCCATCCTCACCAAAACCTGTTGTTTCTTGTGTTGTTGATTTTAGCCATTCTGACAGATGTGAAATGATATCTCATTGTAGTTTTGATTTGTATTTCCCTGAAGATCTGATTTCTGTGGCTAGGACTTCCAGTACTATGTTAAATAACAGTGGTGAGAATGAACATCCCTGTCTTGTTCCTGACTGTAGAGGAAAAGCTCTCAGTTTTTCCCCATTGAGGATGATACTAGCTGTGGGTTTTTCATATATGGCCTTTATTATGTTGAGGTATACTCCTTCTAACCTTACTTTGTTAAGGGTTGTTTTTTTTTTTATGTTCAGTTAACCAACATATAGTACATCATTAGTTTTTGATGTAGTGCTCAGTGATTCATTATTTGTGTATAACACCCAGTGCTCATCACAACACGTGCCCTCCTTAATACCCATCACCCAGTTACCATCTCCCCACTCTCCTCCCTTCTGTAACCCTCAGTTTGTTTCTCAGAGTCCAGAGTGTCTCATGGTTTGTCTCCCTCTCTGATTTCTTCCCATTCAGTTTTCCCTCCCTTCCCCTGTGGTCCTCCACGCTATTCCTTATGTTCCACATATGAGTGAAACCATATGATAATTGTCTTTCTCTGCTTGACTTATTTCACTTAGCATAATCCTCTCCAGTTCCATCCATGTGGATGCAAATGGTAGGTATTCATTTTTATCATAAATGGATGTTATACTTGGTCAAATGTTTTTTCTATATCTATTGAAAGGATCATATGGTTCTTATCCTTCATTAATGTGGTGTATCACATTGATTGATTTGCAAATACTGAACCACACTTGCATCCCAAGTATAAATCCTACTTAATTGTGGTGAATGATTCTTTTAATGTACTGTTGGATTTGATTTGCTAGTATTTCATTGAGAATTTTTGCATCCATGTTCATCAGGGATATTGACTGGTTTTCTTTTTTAGCGGAGTCTGTCTGATTTTGGTATCAAGGTAATACTGGCCTCATAGAATGAATTTGGAAACTTTCCTTCCATTTCTATTTTTTGGAATCATTTGAGAAGAATAGGTATAAGCTATTCTTTAAGTGTTTGGTAGAATTCACTTGTGATGCCATCTGACTTTGGACTTTTGTTCATTGGGAGATTTTTTATTTTTGATTACTGACTCAATTTCTTTGCTGGTTATTGGTCTGTTCAAATTCTCTATTTCTTCCTGTTTTAGTGTTCATAGTTTGTTTCTAAGAATTTATCCATTTCTTCCAGATTGTCCAATTTGTTGGCATATAGTTTTTCATAATATTCTCATAATTGTATTTCTGTGATGTTGGTTTTTATTTCTCCTCTTTCACTTGTGATTTTATTTATTGGGGTCCTTTGTCTTTTCTTTTTGATAAGTCTGGCTGGAGGTTCGTTAATTTTTTCAAAGAACTAGCTCTTGGTTTCATTGATCTGTTCTATTATTTTTTAATTTCTATACCATTTATTTCAGCTCTAATTTTTATTATTTCCCTTCTGCTGGCATTAGGCTTTGTTTGTTGTTTTTTCTAGCTTCTTTAGGTGTAAGGGTAGGTTATTTATTTGAGATTTTCTTGCCTCATGAGGTAGGCCTGTATTGCTATATACTTCCTTCTTATGACCGCTTTTGCTGCACCCCAAAGGTTTTGAACTGTTGTGTTTTCATCTTCATTTGTTTCCATGTATTTCTAAACTTCTTTGATTTCCTGGTTTACCCATTCATTGTTTAGTATCATTTTATTTAACCTCCATATATTTGTGGTCTTTCCAAAGTTTTTCTTGCGATTGACTTCAAGTTTCATAGTGTTGTGGTCAGAAAATATGCATGGTATGATCTTAATCTTTTTGTACTTGCTGAGCCCTGATTTGTGACCTAGTATGAGACCTTGTGTGTCCCATATGTTCTTGAATAAAATGTGATTCTGATTCTTTAGGATGGGATGGATGTTCTGAATATATCTGTTAAGTCCACCTGGTCCACTGTGTCATTTAAAGCCATCATTTTCTTGTTGACTTCCTGCTTAGATGTTCCGTCTATTGATTTAAGTGGAGTGTCCCCTACTATTATTGTATTATTATCAATTAGTTCCTATATGTTTGTTATTAATTGTTTTATATATTTGGGTGCTCTCATGTTGGAGGCATAAATATTTACAATTTTTAGATCTTCTTGTTGGATAGTCCTCTTTATTATGATATAGCGCCCTTCTTCATCTCTTGTTATAGTCTTTGGTTTAAAATCTTCTTTGTCTGATATAAGTGTTGTTACTCTGGCTTTAATATAGTTAGTAATTTTAATTTTATGACCCAAAGTAAGTTAAAGTAGATATAAATAACTGAAAATGTTTTTTAAATCCCCAAATATTTATAAATAATACAACACACTTCTAAAGAAAAAAATTACAAAATATTTTGAACTGAATGATAACAAAAATAGCATTAAAACTCATATTATGAAGTTAAATTAGTGTTTAGAAGAAAGTTAAATGCTTATACTAAAAAGGAAGAAATGTGAAAAAATAATGATCTAAGCTTCTACTTTAAAAAGTTAGAAAAAGAAGAACAAATAAAACCCAAAGTAAGAGAAGAAAGGAAGTGATTAAGCTAATATTGGAAATCAATAAAATAGAAAATGTACAAATAATACAGAAAAATAATTGTAACCAAAAATAATTTCTTTGAAAAGCTTAATGAAATTGGTAGAGCTCTGGAAATATTGATCAAGAAGAGTAAGACACAAATTATGACTATTAGAAATAAGTGATCCTATAGACATTTAGATTATAATAAGGAAGGGGTGCCTCAGGGTTCAGTGAGTTAAATGTCTGACTCTTGATTTTGGCTCAGGTAATGATCTCAGGGTCATGGAATTGAGCCCCACATCAGGCTCTGTGCTCATTGGGGAGTTTGCTTGATATTCTCTCTCTCCCTCTGCCTTCCCACCCCTGCTCTCTTTCTCTAAAATAAATAAATAAATCTTTTAAAAGAAAAAAGAGGATAATAAGGGAATATAATGGAAAATTATATGCAAATAAATTAAACATAGATGAAATGCACAAATTACTTGCAAAACACAAATTAACAAAACATACACAAGAAGAAATAGCAAATGTGAATAACTCTATTTAAGTTAAAAAAATTGAATTTGTAATCTGAAATATCTGAACAATGAAAACTCCAGTCCTGGATGACTTTACATAATTCTATTAGACATTTAAGGAAGAAATAATACCAATCTGACAAAAACTCTTTTGGAAAATAAGGAAATAAATGAACATTTTCTGCTTCATTTAATGAGACCAGCACCACCTGATAAAAAAAGTAAAACCAGAAAGAAAATAAGAAAATAAAATTTTAAACCAATACCTCTCATGAATGTCAATGCAACAATCCTCAAATTTTTTTTGTCAAGTAAAAGGTAGGCATGGGATTAATTCAGGACCTGAAATTTGGTTTAGCTTTTCATAATCAATGTAATTCACTATTTTATCAGAATAAAGATAAAAACATGATTATCCAAACAGAGGTAGAAAAAGCATTCAATACAATTCATTACCCACTCATGATTAAGTAAAAATAGAAGGGAATTTTCTCAACTTATAGTGTCTACAACAAAATTACACAGCTAACATTAGACTTACCAGTGAAAGATTGAATGACCTTCCATCTCCTCCTAAAATCAGAAACAAGGCAAATATATTAATGTTAATCATAACTATTAAACATTGTACTAAAGGTAACCTATGTAATAAGAATAAGGAAAAAAGATATCATTTGGAACAAAAAAAGTAAAACTGTCTTTGTTTTCAGATAATAAGATCATGTATACAGAAAATCTTAATGAATCTACAAAACAAAGCTTTTGTAACTAATGAGTGCATTTATAAAGATTGCAGTTTATAACACTGGATACAAAAAATAACTTCATACTAGCAATAAACACTTAAAAAATAAAAATTAAAAGCAATACCATTCACAGTAGCATCAAAAAAAGCCCAACATATTTAGAGAAAAAAATTTAAAAATATGTGCAAGTTCTGTATACTAAAAGTTAAGAAACATTGCTGAGAGAAATTACACATAAATAAATGTAGAGATATACCATGTTTCTGCATTGGATGACTCCATATTGTTAAACTGTCATTTCTTCACAAATTAGTCTATGGTTTCAATGTTTAGCTATTTAAAATTCCAGAAGGCTTTTTTTTTTTAGAAGTTGACAGACTCTAAAATTTATATGGAAATGCAAAAGATCAAAAATAGCCAAAATAATTTTGAATAAAGGAAAAAAGAGAATTTACTATAAAGTTATAGTAATTAAGACTATCATATTGGTGTAAGGATATACACACACACACACAGAGGAATATATATATATATTTATATGTGTGTGTGTTTGTGTGTGTGTGTGTGTATCCAGGAATAGACCCACCTATATTTGATCAATTGATTTTGGGGCTTTCTGAGTTGGGCTGCATGCATAACCTATTTTTAATGTGTTCCCCAGACACTATCAATTTCCTTGAGTTTAGTCTATGATAGAGCCTTTAAAAAGTATATTAAGAAAAATAAACAAACACTTGCTCCAGATTTCTGATCGTTTTTTACCAAAAACATTCTCTAACAATATACTCATTGACATTTCTCCCTAGAGACACCAAATATAACAGGGAAGAAAATGCAGAGTTTGCAGAACATTCCATTTTTGCAGAAAGCAAAGCATTAGAGGTCCAAGTCATGTGATTTTCATGGACTGACACTTTGTTCTGAATTGCACCTAAAATGCCAATGAGAAAGTGGTGAACTTTATACATTCTGTGGGTCACTCTGTCAGCCTCATGAGCTTTGATGTGATTTCCTTCAGTTTTTGCAATCTATTCAGTTAGGTCTGTTTTCACTTTCCCGTTGGCAATTTTCTATCCTGAGTCACATTGACCTCTTTCTGCACTGAAACAAGGAGGGGGCCAGCTTGCTATTTGGGCTCCTGCTGTGAACATGTGGAGAGGAAGTAGTGACATACTTCAGAAGGCCCAGTTTGCAATGCTTCTGAAGCATCTCCTATACACAAGAGGTCACCCACAAACATCTCTTCATTCTGTCTTTGTTAGGCCATCATTTTTATCTTACTATTAGAAAGACGGTGCAGGGGCACCTGGGTGGCTCAGATGGTTAAGCGTCTGCCTTCGGCTCAGGTCATGATCTCCAGGTCCTGGGATCGAGTCCCACATGGGCTCTCTGCTCAGTAGGGAGTCTGCTTCTCCCTCTCCCCACTGCTCCTGCTCTCTCTCTCTCTCTCTGTCTCAAATAAATAAATTAAAAAAAAATTCTTAAAAAAAAAAAAGAAAGACAGTGCAAAGAAATGTTTCTTGCATAGAGCCTGAACAATCAGCAGGTTTCCTGACATTTTCTTAGGCTTTTAGAGTTTATGTTCAGGAAAAGAATTTATAGCCTGGCATTTGATCAAAGTCTTTATTCTGTAGATCTAATAACCAGCTCCACTATGTTCTATAAAATATCAATATCTCGTTATCTTACATATTTGCCCCTCCCTCTGGCCAAACCTTCTGAAGAATTTAGCTAGGTCACCAGCTGTTCTATGCTGTCAAACTTCCATGGCTTAATTAAACAAAGGCTTTTTCCCCCCTTTAAAAAATGGTGTTTTTTGGTGGGGGGAAGAGAGATGATAAATAAAGTTAGTTAAATCATTAAACTTATTTGTCTCTATTCAAACCATATGTTTGAAGGAAGGAAAGGAAGTTGGTGGGTCTTAGGGTTTGAATTCACAAAATCACAACCATTTTCATCTTTAACAAATGATTCCCAAGCAAACTTCTGCTGCCTTCTTTTGAAGGATCATGCTTCTGCACAGAGGCTAGCCAACAAGCAGCTGACTAGGAGGGAGGTTTCCAAAAGAGCATTCTCTGCCCAGCTCACAGGAAACAGCCTATGAAGTGTTTCCAAACCAAGGTTGCCAAAGAAGATCTTTGCCAGCTAGCTGTGGTCCCCTGCTGTCCAGGATTCTCAAGGTCTCTCCCTCACAGCTGCCTAAATGCACAGTGGAACTTCTGAATATTCCAGGGGCAGGTTTAGGCATACAGACGATGGGGTATGGAATAGAAATAGGGAGGAAAGGGGAAGACATAAAACAATGTAAAAGCACAGGAGATTCCAGATTAACTGGAAAGGATTGCATAGATGTGAACAGTTTGCGTTGAGACATAAAATAAAGCAATGTTAGCTGTATTTGAGACACATTAGGTTGCAAATGGTGCATAATTTAGGGAGCCTGAAGGTTAATCTTTCAGTGCAATGTAGGCTGGAGTATTTAGATGGAGATTGTATCTTTATGGTTCTGAGGTAAACGTCATAAGGAAATAATACAAATAAAAGAAGCATTCTGGAAAAAAGATTTCAAAGTGCTTGGGCGTTCATTTAGATACAGAGGTTGAGAGGAATAATTCAAAATAGACTTAGGTACTGGACAAACCCAACAGACAATGCTAGTCTAACTGGACTCTCCTTTAGGCTTAGAATTCATAAACGAAATTTTGTAGATATTTGTTGAGAAACTGTAGAAGTTTAACCGAGTTTCCACCAAATTAGTATCATTTTAATGTAGACTGTTATACAATAATATTATATGATAGTTAACATTTCTAAGGAATCTTTTGTTATAAAAATATTAGTACCATTGCAGAAAGGGGGATAAGGACTATAGAGTTTTCCATTCTTGAACCAGCTGATATTTCTAATGCATTTACTATTGCCTTTTCCATTAATCTGCGTATGTACTTAAACCTCTCCTTATCCAGTTTAGATCCCATAGTCATTATTATAATCGTTACTCTTTGTACACTCTTAATTCTGCTGTTTTTCTCTCCCATGATCATATTCACTGGTAAACCCCAACCTTCATTAAATCCAACTGTCTGTACTCTCTGTGCCTGTGGATGAACAGTTAGAGATGGCTGGAAGAAAACACAGAACCATGCTACTGTTCCCAAGTACTGGATGGCATTACTATAGTTCTCCCTAGTCAGTTCATTCTCCCACTCCCCCAGATCACTTTTTATATCTTCTCTTCTCCAACCTCCAAATTCTCTCTCCTCCAAATCACTCTGATGCCTTTTCTTCTCTTTTCACTAATAAAATAGGGGTAAGCAGAATAAGCCTTCCTCATTTTTTTACCACCATTTTTAAAATTACATGCCTCTATACTGGTGCAGTCTACCTTCTCTCCTATTATAGCAGAAGAATTGTCCATGCTGGAAACTACGGCTCATGTATCACTTGTACGCTTGACATCACTCTTCTGTTCAAGGGCTTTGTATTCCTCCTTGCCTCTGTACCATCATTTTTTTCTCCTTATTATACTATTCTCAACAGCATAGACATGCTGTACTATATCTCATATTTAACAAAGCAAACAAACCAAGTCAGTGTAAACAAATAACCCCTCCCAAACTCAGAAAGCTTGACCCCATATGTTATTCCAGCTCCTGTCTTATTTCTCTGTTTCACTGTTTGAGCTACTAGAACTGGTTGTTTATCCTTTGTCTCTAATTTCTCACTTCACATCTCAACTCATTTCAATTAGAACTTTATTTCCAATAGAAATCTCATTTTTCAGGATCCATAAAAAATCAACATCAAGTTGCAAAACCCAGTGGTCTAGTCTCAGTCATCTTATTTGAATTCTTAGTAGCATTTAATAGAATTGATCATTACTTGGGGAACATGTCCTGAAATTCTTTCTTCCCTTGGTTTCTGGGATACTATACTGCATCCCTACCTCCCTAACTGCACCATCTGTTCTGTGGGATCCTCTTGGTTCAGTGCTTTCAATTCTCAGTTGTCAGAAATCTTCTTGATCTGAACTCTCTTGTGATCCCATCTAGTTCCCTGCAACCCAAATGACTCCCACATTTCTATCCCTAGCTGATCACTCCTGTAAGTCTTGTTCTAAGATATGTAACTGCCTATGTGACATCTCCATCTAAATGGATTTTGAGCACCTTAACCTTAACATTTTCAAAACCAAATTCTCTTTATTTTTCATCTCCCCAAACATGCTCTTCCCATTTGCCTCATCTCGGGAAATAATTCTACATTCACCCTGCTGCTTGGACCCAAAATTTGGGATTTAGCGTTTTTCTCTCACACCTAATTTATCAGCAAACCCATCCAGTATATACTAATCCACTCTCTCTTACCATCTCTATAATTACCACTAGAAGCCAGCTTTGTGTTGAGTTGTAAGCGGTATATTCAAGGGAGTGCTGGCTGATTATAAGATGTTATATTTTTCTAATTTTCTTTGCAAGACTGTACCCATCTATTTATTTTAGTCTCATTTCTGTTTCAGAGTTAAATGATATCTTCAAAGGGTATCACAGGTGAAAATTTAAATTTTAAAACTATTAAGAACACATTTTAGCTAATCAGCGCTTTTAGTTGTTAGGAGAAGGAGGTAAGAAATGCTTCCCCTCCACATGTTAAGGACCTAAATCAATCCATGGGGTGCTCATGAATACTTTAGTGCTTAGTAATTAATAATGTTTGGTCGCAAGATGTTCTTAAGCCACATGGTAAGAGATTCATGTACCAAGTGCCAGAGGTTCTGGTTCTGTTTTTGCCAAGTAGGCAAGTCGTTTAACCTCTGTATGTTTTTTCTTCCATGCACTGGGTACAGCGACTGCCCTTTATTACACAGAACTGTTGTGCAGATAGATGATGAATGATTGTAGAAATATTTTGCACTTCTTAAAGGAAAGAAGAAATTTTAAAATCTCAATTTCCTCAAACACAGCTAAAGGTTGCCCAGTTATTTATTTATTTACATTATTTTTTACTTCTTTCTGTTTAAAAAATTATACAATAAATATGAAAAACTTTATAATAGAAAGAAACTTGGGTTGAAAATTAAAGGAAATCTTCAATCACTTAGTAGTCTTTCTGCATTCCACTTTACAATAGGTGGGCCAATCATGATATCACTACTAATACTAATTTTACATGCACAGAGCATTTTTCCTGTGGGCCAGGTACTGTGATGAGTATTTTTACAAAATTTTCTGTGGCAAGTGACAATGTATTTCCTTAAAAGCACCTTCAGTCATAACATTTATGTTGTCAAAGAGAATCCCGTAACAACAATGTAAATTGATGCCCAGCATGATATTTATGGATATTTTTAGCAGGAGCAAAATGGACTAATTGGCAAACCCTTGGTTAATAGAAAAAACTAAAAACAACAAAGGTAATTATGCCTTAAGAATTCTGACTAGTTGAGATTCGGGATGTTTTAGTCTTCTGCATTTGTCTGTATAGATCATCTGGAAATTTCCAGACCATTAAGTACTCTCAGCTGAGGGTGTGTTATTACTGATGTTTCACAGGCTTTTAGAGTTAATAATCCCTGCATTAAGTGACAAAGTTCTAATCTAGTCAAGTACTATTTAATGTATTTATTCAGTTACTTTGCATTCATTCTCACACTTTATTTTTGCATTCTTACTAACTTTTACAATAGCTGATTTTACAAAAGGTTACATATATAAGAATATTCACAACCAGTATGAATCTCCATCTTCCTGGTTCCCAACATCAACCTTGCTATGCAAGGAAATGGTTTCCTTGGCCATTCATTCTTTGGCACTCTTGGCCTCATTTTAATGGGTCGTGTGCTTCTCTAATGTGTAAGTTAACCTCCTGTCTTTTGTCACATGCTTTTAGTCAATGATGTTTTACTTTATGTCTATTGACTTACTTTGTCATATATTTGTGCACCATGACCTGATATGAAATGATATTTTTGTCTCTCCCATATTGCTATTTGAAATTTATGCTGTGCTTGCTTTCAAAAAGGAAACTTAAAATGTCAAACCCGGATCAAAGCAGAACAATTAAAGATTAAAAAATTAAGTGCCATGAGCAATCCTTATACATCTATAATATTTTATCAGAATCTGGGAATAAAATTGTTCCCAGTCTAGAAACTAAATTTAGCTTTATGCCATTCAACAGCTAAGTCATAAAAGGAAACATAAGGGTTTTGTTTTGTTTTTTGTGGGGTTTTTTTGGCCTCCTTGTCTGATAAAATGAGGCATTCCAGATCATCAGGTGGGATTTATCTTTTCCTTAGGTTCAGCTGGTAGAAAAAAATAAGTTGGTGAAGTTTTATTATGTTAAAAATACATTACAAGAGCTAAAATGCTGGTTGATGTGCCACAACAAGACAAGTGTCCCCATTAACTACTTTAGGCAGCCTGAGGCTAGTGTCTCAGTTCTCTTGTCAGTCCCTTTGGAGTTCCTGCTCCCACTCTGTGCCCAGCCATGTATATGTGTCATTCATCCCCTTATTACCTCCTTCCTCTTTCCACTTCCATCTACTGATCCCGTTTCTATCCTTTGAAGGCCTCTGCTTACTGGCTTCTTTTTTTATTTTAGTTTAGTTTTAATTTTTAAAAAAATTTTATTATGTTACATTAATCACCATACATTACATCATTAGTTTTTGATGTAGTGTTCCATGATTCACTGTTTGCGTACAACACCCAGTGCTCCATTCAGTACGTGCCCTCTAATACCCATCACCAGCCTAAACCATCCCCCCACCCCCCCACCCTCTAGAACCCTCAGTTTGTTTCTCAAAGTCCATAGTCTCTCATGGTTCGTCTCCCCCTCCGATTTCTCCCCCTTCATTTCTCACCTCCTACTATCTTTTTTTTTTTTTTAACATATAATGTATTATTTGTTTCAGAGGTACAGGTTTGTGATTCAACAGTCTTATACAATTCACAGCGCTCACCATAGCACATACCCTCCCCAAAGTCTGTCACCCAGCCACCCCATCCCTCCCACCCCCCACCACTCCAGCAACCCTCAGTTTGTTTCCTGAGATTAAGAATTCAGATATGAGTCAGCCTCATATCTGGCTTCTAAGACTCTGACCTCTACTTCTGACTATGTACTTTTTGTCACATTTAAACATGGTGATTTGATTAATTGGCCAGTATTCAGATTTCAGCATCACTGAATAGATGTCTCATCCAATGCGTCCGATAGCCTGCTGGCCTTCTTCGTGTCTGGTCTGGAGAGAGCTGCCTTTGAATCCCGTGTTAATTCTCAATGCAGTCAGTTGTAACCCAGGTTGTAGCCTAACACAAGATAAAGAGATAAATTTTTCTTTCTCTACTAGGTAAGAAACTATAGAACTTTACTAAGTTCAAATCCCAGTCTGCCATTAACTGTGTAACTTTATACTCTCTGTGCCTCAGTTTCTTCATCTGTAAAAATAAGTGTAATAACAGTTTATCAATCATAGGGTTGGGTTGTTATAAGAATTAAATTAGTTAATACATGCAAAACCCTTTATGGGAGATGAATGCCACATAGTGCATACCACCTTGTAATTATAATCATCATCACTATTACAGCATTCTAACCATGATAGACTGTACTGTATGCTTTTCCTAGAACCAAATTCTAGGAGGAACTTCACCCATGGAACTTACACATGGATGTTGTAGAAGCTGTTGTAGCCCTGCTTACAACTCAGGAACTGTTTTTACTGCTTTGATATTCCCCCAACTTGTAGCTGTTTAGGTGTTGCTGCTACCAATCTTTTCTGGAGGGTTGTTCATGGGCAAAAGAACCCATCACTCCTAGGTTACCTGAGAGTTACATACCTCTTCCTTGGAATGACCTATATTCAGTGACTGACAGATACAGGGTAACCAGCCCTTTTGTCTCTAGGCAGAACAAACTCTGATATAATTTATGTTTCAGATCTCCACATGGAATCAGGCTGAGATTAGGTTATATCTGAAATCACCTCCTTAGTTTGCTTTACTTGGCTAACCTGCTTCCCTCACTCCCATATAGGATTTTCCTGAGCATATTCTCTCAATAAATCACTTGCACACAAATCCTCATCTCACATTCTGCTTCTAAGGAACCTGACCTATGAGAATAGATAACATAATAGACCATATCTTTATGTGTGGTTCGGTATAAGTTCTTTTATTGAAATGTAAAATCTGGTGTTAATTCTTAATAAAATTTATGGTTGTGATACTAGCTTCTTTTTAATTCTCATAGTTATCTGATACATAGTTATATTTATTTGTTTCTATTTTATTTTCCCCTTTATTGTTTCTTTTAAAACTTTTTAAAATACATAAATCAGTAATGTTTCAAAATCCCAAACCAGATAAAAATGAATATTTGAAGAAGTTACATTTACTTTTTTATCTTTCTATCTCATTTCCATATACCTCATGAAATACCCATTTTCACTGGTTTCTGGCTTAACCTTTTTTTACCAGATCTCTAATTTTTTATTTGGTTTTGTCCTTGCATCTATCGAGTTCTTAATTTCAGTTATTATATTTTAAAATTTCAGTGTTTCTATGGATATGTTTTTAAGATTTTAAGTAGAAGATTCTACTTCTTGCCTGAAATTTTTCACCTTTCCTGTATTTTCTTGAATGTATTAATCATAGTTAAAGTTCCTACATACTAACTTCAAGATCTGGATTTCCTGTAGATCTTTTTCCTAGTTTTCAGTCATTTGGTCCTGTCTTTTGGTATGCCCAAGGTGAGGAAAGACATCCAACCAGAGACTCAAGAAACACTAATAAACTCTGAGTAGTATAAATAAAAAGAAAATCACACTTAGGCACATCATAGTGTCAAGTTGCTGAAAAACAAGTTTTGATTGAATGCAGGAACTTGCTTATGAAAAATCATTTAATAATGAGAGATTCTATCTTTTTCTAAAGAGAATTTGCTTTTGTTTCTGGCATGTAGTTTACCTAGGGATAAGTTAGCATAATCCAATCAGGGACTAAGGGGCCTCAAGGCTCTATGTCAGTTTTTTTGAGGGCTGATCTATTTCTGTGGGCTCATTCTTAGGATCTAGTCTTCTGGGGTTTCAAATAAAATCCTGGAATGTTTACCAAGGTTCTCCTATCTTGGCAAAACTTGAACTCTAAAACCCCATAACTAAAACTAAGACTGCCAAAGACTCTACTCAGTTTTTCAATCTCTCATTTTTGGGAGAAAAGAAGGGTCAAATACTTTGGTTAACCTCTTTGTGTTCCCTTCTATATAATACCTTGACTCCTTAGGTCTTGATAGTAGTAGTAGTTCTCTAATGCCTTCAAACATTAAAAAAAAAAATTGTGCCCACTTTTTCTAGATGTTCTTCCTTTCAGAAAGGTTAGTCTTTTATAAGGTAGTTCACCAAGACCATAACGAGAACCCTTAAGACACAATATTTTAATTATATGAATTCTCTCTAGATTTAATATTATATGCAATATTATTCCAACTAATATAGCACTAAGAATTTTATTTTCTTTTATTTTTTATTTTATGGTGAGAGAATCAAGGAAAACCTTACAAAATGATCCTGGGAATCACCTGGAAGACTAAACATCTGAGAATTGATATGAAAAAAATTTAAAGGGGACAGATGAAGTTAGGAAAATGGAATAATTTTGATACTAGGGATTGAATAGATGGATTAATGGACAGAATAGAATCCAGAAATCGATCTAAAATAAAAGTAGAAATTCTAATCATGTATCTCTCTCTATATGTTTTCTGTTGGCTCTGTTTCTCTGAAGAACCCTAACTAATACAGATTTTAGTATCAAGAAGTGGCATGCTGCTGTAACAAATACCTAAAAATGTGGAAGTGGCTTTGGAACTGGGTAATGGGTAAAGACTAGAAGAGTTTGAGGTACATGTTAGGAAAAACCTTCATTGTCTTGAAGAGACTGTTGGTAGAAATCTGAATGATAAGGGTGCTTTTGGTGAAGTTTCAGAAGGAAATGAGGAACATGTTAGTAGAAACATGTTACTGGAGGAAAGCAGGTCTTTGTTGTAGAGTGGCAAATGACTTCGCTGAATTCTGTTCTAATGTTTTGTGGAAGGTAAAACTTATAAGTGATTAAAATGGATATTTAAATGAGAAGATTTCTAACCAAATCTTGAAGATGCTGCCTCCTTTCTCCTTGCTGTTTATATTAAAATGTGAGAGAAGAGAGGTAATTTGAGAAAGAAATTGTAATGCAAAATGGAAGCAGAACATTCCTCTACATTCTTAAGGATCTCAGCGTATTTCCCTTGAATGTCCAGTTGTTGGACAAATCTTAGGAAGGGAATAGCCCAGCTCCACAATTTGAGAAGCAGCAGGACAGGCGCCATGATGCATTCAAGAGACGAGTATGTCCTCCACTTTGTTGTTACAGCTGGCCCATACCCCATGCTCCTTGAATCCCTTCAAGGGGTGGGTGCTTTAGGCAAAACAGTCTTTTTCCATTTGAAACTTCTGTCTTATCCCATCTGGAATTCCCTAAACTCTCTGCTCCTCGTCTTCGTCATGGCACAGGCAGTTCAGAGTGCTGAGAGCAGGGCTGTGCACTACAAACTATGTTGGTACTCAGGAGTGTATCATGAAGTCTCCAGGAATGGTAGAGGGATTAAGGGAGGGAGGAAGGACATTTGTGGAAGGGCAGGCAGACCCCTGCAATCACCAGCACTCCTGAAGTCTGATCCCAGACACAGAAGACAGGGGCTGTCTTGGTCAGGTGAACTCATCATCGGGAGTGGAGGTGTGCATCTGTGGGGAGCTCCGCAAATTCTTCCTGACCTAGGTTTCCTCAAGAGATGTTTTCTTTTGGTTGGCTAGGAGAATACGGGTGTCCAATATAAGTAGGTGTGCATCAAAGGATGGATCGTCCAATTTTCCTTTCCAGGCAGACTTATTCTCTAACCCAACTGGCAGGAGATGGGATCTTTAGTTGTGATGCCAGACCCAATCACTTGGAGCCCTGGGAAGCTGCTGTGCTGACAGGAGCATGGGTGCAGAGGGGAGAGAAAGAGTCTGCTCTGTATCCCACTGGCAGTAACTCAAGGGACCCTCACTGTGTGAGTCAGTACTGGTGGCTAGTGTGGCCCACCTGTCTCCCACTGTCCACTAAGTAACAGATTTTGCTACTGTGAACTCAAAGGTTTTGAGTTTAGTGGTTTTGTGCTCCATTTTTCTTTTTTTTTTTTTTTATTCATGAGAGACAGAGCGAGAGAGAAAGGCAGAGGGAGAAGCAGGCTCCCAAGGAGCAGGGAACCCGATGTGGGACTCGATCCCAGGACCCTGAGATCATGACCTGAGCCGAAGGCAGACGCTTAACCATCTGAGCCACCCAGGAGCCCTCCATTTTTCTTGACAATTTCTCTTGGCAAACACTTAGCCTGATAGCATAGTGACTACACAGGTTGTTCTTATGGTAAACTGAAAATAAATGGAAATTTCTATTCCCCCCCCAAAAAAAATGGAATTGGAACCTGAAGAATATAATTACTGCTACCACCTTAGGTACTTCTGCCTTGATACATGCTGAGGCACCAGGAGTTTTATTGACCACTATTTTTGCACCAACAGTGCAAGTGTCAACACAGTAAAAAATGTAAATGACCTTTTAGTATTATCATGGAAATAGTTTTAACCTAAATGGGTCCTGGAGAACCCCAGTGGTGTGTGGGACCACACTCTGTGAACTGCTACACTAGAATGCCAATTAAAACTAGGTAATAGACACAACTATACCACACTGTTTAAAATGAAGTATTCAAAAGTAAATAGCAGACCATGTATTTGATTAAATAAATAGAAAATTATACCAGTCTCAGAGCTTTTTAACTTTCATGAACTCCTGAAAATACACACAGATGCAAAATTTGTGTACAGACTCCTTGAAATGATCTGTGGATCCCAGTTTAAAAACTTGTCAGTGGGTACTGCGCATTACTCTTTATAATTTTTGTTGTCTCTCTCAATGCCATTTCAGCTTATACCACTCTGCCTCTGCCTAAAATTTAAAATCCCAGTGTTTCATAAAGGCTGTTAAAAACATTTGCAATTTCTTTTGTTGAATCAGTTTCACCCAAGGACGTTCAGATTCCTTTTGTGTTCTCCCAAATTTTCTCCCCTCCCTCTTACTTAGCAATGATGCTGCTGTCTTTCTTTGCTGTCATAATATTGAAGAGTAATTCCCCACTGCCACAGATCATTACAATGTCTGTTGTCAACATTTAACACTAATCCCTAAATTTCATTTCTCTCAGTCACGTACCATTTCACCTCAATACCTAAATCCACTCCATCAGGGTTAAAACTAACAAATACTAAATCTGCATTTAGCCTCAGGCATAATTGTAAATTAAGAAATCACATTTTCTAAAAGAAGTCAGTAATGGCATGCAGCACAAGCATGTGCATAAAAAAGGATTACAGAAAGTACATGTATGAAAGTTAATGGCCATGCATCATGCCAATAAGTAGTATATTTCTTCTTTAAAATAAAGTTAATCTTTATAAATATTAGGCAGCTATTTGGATTCTGTCTACAATGCTATGTTTGCTGTTCTCTACTGCCTTTTCTTAAAACAAAAGACATCCTAAAAAGAAAGAAAATAGAGGTACCTGGGTGGCTCAGCCGGTTAAGCCTCTGCCTTTGGCTCAGGTCATGATTCCAGGGTCCTGGGATGGAGTCCTGCACTGGGCTCCCGGCTCAGTGGGGAGTCTGCTTCTCCCTCTGCCTTCCCCCCTCCCCCGCTCATGCTCTCTCCTCTCTCTCGCAAAAATAAAGAAAGAAAATCTTAAAAAAAAAGAAAAGAATAGAACATACTTGCCTTTTTATTTTCTAGAAGTCTGGTGTTATAATGCAATTTAGTAAGAATTTATTAGACATCTATTCGACCCAAGATCTATGCTAGGCTTCATATACAATGAATAAGAGATGATTCCGACCATCTAGGTGCATCCAATTTGGAAAAGGAGAAATATATGTAAAAAAATGTAGGCAAACTGGAATATGATAAATTCTAATAAAAATGCAAAGTTCATACAAAGAGAAAGAGTAAGATTAATTCTGTTTGGGGCATCACTAAAAGATTCATGGAGAAAATGGAATTTGAACAGGATCTTGAAAATTGAATAAAATCACAGGTGATGGAGATAGGGAGGAAATTCTAGGTGAAAGTAATGGATATAGGGAAAGTGTTGGGGTGTTTTCGGGAATGAAGAGTCCTATGATTGAGCGCTTTGGGTAAGGAAAAAATCAAAGAGGGTGAGAGGGGTTTCTTGAGGGGAAGTCTTCCTCATCTGGCCTTGTCTTTTACCTTTTCAGCCTTATCTCCTATTATGCTTCTCCTTGCTCTCTCACTTCAGCTACTTGGGTCTTCTTTGAGGTCCTTGAACTCAAAAGGCACCCTTGACCACATGGCCTTTGTCCATGCTCTTCCCTTTGCTGTGTGTCTTTGCCAAGATAAATCCTACCTATTGTGCAGATCTTAGCTCACTTCCTATCCTTAAGGAAGTCTTTCCTGATTCATCTGACTAGGTTAAATCCCTGTTTTATACTCATTCATGGCATGCTGTCATTCTCCTTTACAATACTTTACATTTAAAATGCAATTTTATAAATGTGTGGTATTTTCATTAATGCCTGTCTTTTGCCAGATTAAGAGTTCCAAGAAGTAGGAATGGTGACCACTTATGTTCACCCTTTTATTTCAAGGTCGTAACACCGTACCTGGCACATGTCAAACACAACGAATACTTACTGAATGAATGATGAATGAAGGTGGAAATGAATTAATTATGCACAAAAAGAAGGAAGGTAGACACAGGGAAAGTTTGTCTGCTCGTACCAAAATGATACGAATATAAAAACAATTTTTTAAAAAATTGCTTTTTGAGTTGTGGATTCAACTACGTGTTTTTCAAGTGTTTACAACTGGTTTCCAGTGTTCCCTTGAAAAATTTATATTTTGCAATTTTGAAACCTTGCTATGATGCAAGGAATTTGGATCAAAAAATTAATGGATATCCTTGCAGGATAAAACTGTGGCATAATTTTAAAGTTTCACTTATTTTGAAGCAAGTTTAGAATCTCCTGATTTACAAGAAAACACAGGTCAAATATTTCCCACCTAGTGCAAAAGCACACAGGGCAGGCACACCATGGATGCTGAATATTTGTCAGCTGGAAGCAAATGTAGCCAAAAACAAATGTAGCCTTTGTCCACAAAATCATTTCTTGTTCTGCACTGTAAATGAGTCATTTAAGTGGTGACAGGGTAAATAATCACAAAGCTTAATCCATTTCTTATCAGAGAAAAAATGACAAGTTTGAAAAATGAACAGAATATTTGGTGTTTCAATAATAAGAGTTTCATTTGACCAAATTTTCCAGAGATTCTGGAACATTCAGTGATAGGGGAATTATTTCTAAGAAGAGCAGATTGTTGTAGCCTTGTTCTTTAATATCAGTGGTACCGAAGAATTCATTGCATATCCCCAGACAAGCCAATTCCTCCCTTTCTATTCATCCTTCTTGTGTCTCTAGACTTTTAACCCAGCACACCCATACCACAGGCCTCAGGCTTATATAACAAGCCACAGTAAACATGTGCTGCCCAGCTCAGGGATTTCCTAGCGTTTGCAAATATGTTGTAATATATGCCAAGCATGGCCAATAGGGTCTCACAAATACTCCCTCCCCTTCCTTTTGCCTTCCTATATGAGCCCCTCAGCAACTCTTAATTCTTGACCTGCTTGATTTTTTACCAATTCCATTTTGTCACCATCAGATTGGGTAACATTGCCTCTCAGCTGTATGCTCCTTGCCCCGCATAGTGAAGTACAGAACTGCATGGAGCCCAAGCCTGGAGACCAGGCTTGTGCAACCAGAAAGATATTTATTGCTCCAACCCAATATTCCAATTTGCCTGTGTAATCCAAGACCTAGAAAAATATGATAAAAAGTGTCCTGGTTGGTCTATGCCAGGCCACCTAAAAAGAGAGGAGGAGTAGAAAGGCAACCCCAGTCCTTAAGAACCATTCTAATATGGCAGCCAAGAATGCAAGAAAAACAGCTGGGAACATCTTAGGGCTGCTCTTCCACAATTTTAGGAAATGAAGTATTTTGAAAATGTGTATCAAGGGCGCCTGGGTGGCTCAGTTGGTTAAGCAACTGCCTTCGGCTCAAGTCATGATCCTGGAGTCCCGGGATCAAGTCCCACATTGGGCTCCCTGCTCAGCGGGGGTGTGGGGGGGGTCTGCTTCTCCCTCTGACCCTCCCCCCTCTGAAATGTGGTTATAAATGTGAATAGCCTGGATTTTTTCCATTTATACATGCCTGGGCCCACCAAGAGAAATGAACCTGATTCTCTGAGAGGGGGGTAGGTATACTTATTTTGAAAAAACTTCTCAGGAGATCTGGATACCATCCCTGCTTAAATACTAGACTTGAATAAATGAGAGATGTTGAATATAAATGTAATGCTTAGCTAGTCTTATCCTCTGCCTGGGGAAAATAGTCTGTAATGTGTTTCCCAATGGAAGAAAATGAAGATCTGTATAATTTGGATTGCTCTGTAAGGAACTAGGAAAAAAGGAGGAAAGGTAGGCTTACTACGGGGATCCCCTGAGTGGAGTCAGGCATTGGAAGTATAAGGTTTTAGGTCCATATGTTTCTTTTGTGTGAGGGGATGGAATTGAGGGGGGTGGTGGGAGGCAAGAGAATGGCTCTTAGTGTAATCCTAGTTTATAATACCTTCTGGATAGCAACAGTAAAGATCATTTCAGCAGTTTGGGTAGGACAGGGGCTTTCTTTATGGTTTTGGCAGCAGGGATTCTGTAGCCATCACTGGCAACAACAACATTATAGTAACAGAGCATTTTGTTTTTCCCATGGCCATTCCTTATCCACAAACCTTAGGGAAGCTGAAGTGGCAGTCACAGCTTCTATACCGGGGAAGCTGTTACTGAGAAGCAAGATTCTATCCTGGGCACTGGAGAACTGATGCACTGGAGTTGTGCAGTTGTTGCAAATTTTCCTAAGCAATTCAGTTTTCTTGTATTCTTCTTGGTAGAAAAGAGTATCTGTCAATAAAATTTGAGATGGTAAGGGTTACTCCCCCAAAACCTTGCTGGTTTATAATGAAAGCCAGTGTCAAATGAAACTTTCCACACATATAATATTTATTAGGAAAAATTCATTAACAAAGCAGGTGCTAACAGTTCATAAATCTATTCTGTAAGTTTGATGAAGTTCTTTTTCTCTGCCCTTTAAGATGCTCAAACATACCTGGTACCAGAGGTTTATTTGAGACAGATTCCAAAGTCTGTGCTCTCTAGCGGGCAATGAGGCAGACAGGTATCCCGATCCTACCTCCATATACTCCCTTCCTTCCAGTCACTGTTACATCTTCAGGGGCTGTTCTCATTCCCAGGAACTTCACCTTGTTCCTGCTCTCTGCCTGGAAATATGTGGAGACAAGCATATGATTAAAACCACGAGTAAAACAAGTTTAGAAAATGAACAATTTCTTGGTTTCAAGAACATGTGCAAATGCTTTTGATATATTTAAGTTAAAGAATAAGAAAAATTTTATCAACAGTATGATCTCAACTACATGAAAGAAAGATCACATGATGAAAAGACTGGAAGGAATAAAGGCCTCAGGTTAACAATGTGAAAACTGGTTTTCTTGGGGTGCTAGGATGACATATGATTTTCTCCTTTTTTTTTTTGTATTTTTTCCCTGAAATTTGGAATTCTTTTATTTTAAAGTATTTTTAGTATTCTGATAATCAGGAGAGAAAAACAATTTATCCAAAAGACTAAGATCAGTGCATGAACACAGGTTGAAATACCATAATTTGGAATTCAGTGTTTCATTTAATGATATTCATACTACACAATAGTAAAAATAAGAGCAAAAGAAATTAACATTAATAATCCTTTTTCTTAAATACACTTATGAAGATTTCTAAAGATTTTTTTTCGTTTGGTATTCTAAACAAATAAATAAAAAGAGGAATTTGCAATGCTGATTTTTTTTAATTAATTTTTTTTAAAGATTTTATTTATTTATTTGAGACAGAGAGAATGAGAGAGAGAGCACATGAGAGGGGGGAGGGTCAGAGGGAGAAGCAGGCTCCCTGCCGAGCAGGGAGCCCGATGTGGGACTCGATCCAGGGACTCCAGGATCATGACCTGAGCCGAAAGCAGTCGCTTAACCAACTGAGCCACCCAGGCGCC
Source organism: Mirounga leonina (assembly GCF_011800145.1). Classification (NCBI taxonomy): domain Eukaryota; kingdom Metazoa; phylum Chordata; class Mammalia; order Carnivora; family Phocidae; genus Mirounga; species Mirounga leonina. The sequence continues at coordinate 6,848,777 of NW_023270889.1, forward strand.
CTTAATTAATTTTTTTTAAAAAAGATTTAATTTATTCATTTGAGACACAGAGATACAGAGAGAGAGAGAGCATGAGCAGTGGGAGAGGCAGAGGGAGAGGAAGAAGCAGACTCCCCGCTGAGTCAGGAGCCCGATCTGGGACTCGATCCCTGGACCCTGGGATCATGACCTGAGCCGAAGGCAGACGCTTAACCATCTGAGCCACCCAGGTGCCCCTGCAATGCTGATTTTTATAAGTGTCCCAAAGGATTTCAAGAGATTTCACTGGTTTTCACCATGACTGGTCCTCCTCATAGTTGTCTAAACCCTCCTTACTGTGGATATTCCATTCTGGAAAATAAACATATTAGTCTCACAGGCTCCCTATATTTGATATTCTACCATGTATTTAGCTCCATTACCACATATTTGACCATTGGACACACTCCCCTTCCCATACCATCCCTACCCCTCTGGAGGTCCATGGTCCATAGGAACTTGCAATATCTTAGGCTCTTAAAAATGGGAGTTGTCTTCAAGTTGTGAGCTGTTTGAAGAGCTAAATATGGTCTTAGGGCACAAGAGGGCCTTCATCCTGTTGGATAATCAAAAGGCAATAGGATAGTTTTGATCAACAGGTCTCACTAGATGGAATCAAGAGATTCAGGGGTCACTGCACAAAGATAGAATAGTCTCCGGGTGTTGTTTTGCATCTTTTTAGCATCTGTCTCTGGAGACTCCTGGTAGCTTCCTGGGGTTTGAAGATTTCTTCTGTCTACTTGGTATCTCTCCTCTCCCCTCTCCCAGGAAACCATTTTTATCTAGACAAGGAGCAAGAATGTTCTGTCTGTACCTATGCATCAGAATATTTCTGGTCTACACCTAAACCAGTGGCTTTTTAAACTTAAGAGGTAGAATTTGTCATCTTTGTTTTCTTAGTCATTTGGCAATTCCTTTTCCCCAACATCAGCAAATGAAGGCTAAATAGAAAGAATATATGCTGATGAATTCCTCATTGTTTTGAAGACTTATGTACTTCTAACTATTATACAGTGACACTGAACCATTTGCAGTTCCAGGAGTGTGCTGACTATGAGGGGTCTTTTATGCTATTTACTCTTATTTGCTCTTCTCTTTACCAGAACGATCTTCCTCTTACTCATTTTGCAAACCTCTTCAAAATTCAGTTCTAATGTCCTCCTCTTGGAAACCTTCTCTGAATCCTCATGCCATCCTCTGGCCTTTCAGAGTAAGAAGAAGCAAATTCAGATAGTCCTTGAGATTAATATCCCAAGTTGTTGGCTCAGCAAATCTGAGTAACTCACTTGAAGAACAAGCTGATCCAGGGACCAATCTCTATAGGCTCCTCCTTGATAACAAAGCCATTTTCTTATAGAATATTCCATTGTTAAGTAATCATCTAGAGGACCCTGACCTTTCTGTATGAATATGAAGAGTGTTTCAGGGGCACAGTCTTGCTGTGGCTGGCTTAAGCACACCACTACATGGCAAAATGAGAACCCAGAGCGTTATGTGGTTACTATCCCTCTGCAAGCAAGTTTGTCACCAATAAACTCTATTTTATATTTTGACCACATGGTGACTGTAGCATATGTGTTTAGGTGCCCATTGTGCCTGGGTCTGTGAGAACCTTGCACATTGTAGTAATCAATTTATTTGTTTGTATCTCCCACTAGACTGTAAATTTCTTGGGGGAATTTAATGCCTAACTTTATTTGGTATTCCTAGAATCTAGCACAATTCTTGCACATAATAGGTGCTCAAGAAGAGATTAGTGAATATTTCCTTTTATTCATTAAGCCCCACATACATTCCTGTCATTTACTGAGCCAATGATTACCCAGTGTGTTTGTTGAATATCATTCTTGAATGAAGAATATAATCCTTAATACAGGGGATTAAAGCCCTGTATGTGGATAATAAGGGATGGCACTAAATCAAACTGGAAAATTTAGAGATGTCTCTGATTACATAGTTAATAATTATTCCTCATATTTTCATGTCCAAGAACCACTTAACTTTAGAGTTAATTACATGGTCCTGGTCCAGCCAAAATGATCTCTGCAATGACTCATGAACCATTCATCATTCTTGTTTATGAACTCCAAGAAAAATTTTGGGTTTTATTTGAACCTATAATTGCGTGCATCTGTACTTGATTTCCATTATTTCAGACTGAGACTTCTAAAAGTAAAATAATTTTATAGACTTCTACAAAGTAAAAAATTATCTGATAAACGTTAAGGTAATTTGTGTCTACACAACTTGGCATAACTTGACATTTGTGTCAGAGAGAGTACAATACTATCTAGGAAAATATTTAAATGGCCTTTATTTAATTGGTTGCAGGAATTCTGATTTTGATAAGTTTCATTCTAATGCTACATCAGATGTAGTTTCTTACGTAGTAACATTGTTAGTGCTGAAAATAATTGTTCTGTGGTATCCACATATATTTTTGAAAATTGGAAGAAATAAATATGCAGACCTTCTAAAAATCAGAGCTCTCCAAATTACTATTACATGCTTTGGAGAAGGACATAGGGAAGTAAGTTATATGCAGAGATATAAAGTACATCTGCTTGTTTGAATCTTGTGAGTGTAAAATTAACATGTGGTAGGAGACAGTGGGGGAAGAATAATATTAAGAAGAGAGAACAACTGACATTTATAAAGAGCTTACTTTGTGGCAGGACTTTATGCCATTATTTAAATTGTTACAACTGCCTTAAGTATGATATGCATATCATTGTCTTCAATTCACCGGTAAGGAAATTGATGCTAAACATTACCCAGCTAACATGTGGCAGGGCAGGGATGTAAATCTAAGCTGGTGATTTTTCTTCCACCTTATAAAACTTTTCACTTATGCCGATAAGTAACCTGGAACATGGCTTTTGAAGTTAGGCCATTCTGGATTCACTTCTCTTCCCCGCTACTTCCTAGCTGCAAAATTGGTTAAATTGCTTAGCCTCAGCTTCCCTATCTATAAGAATAATACTCATCTCACAGCATTGTTGTAAGGCTTACAGGGGGTAGTATGATTCAAATCTGCACTCATCACTTGGTGGTAATAGGTCATGGAGACATCTTTTAAATTCTCATAGCCTGTTTCTCCATCTGTAGGAGATGGAAAATAATAATCTCTGTCCCTCAAGGTTATTGTGAAGATTAAGTGAGATAATCTATGTGAAGTACCAAGCACATAGTAAGTGCTTGATAATTATTAGCTAACATCTTCGTTATAGTGCTCAATACATTGTAGTTATTGAATCTAACCATTCTTAAGATAGAATGAAAAATAAATGGTTGAGTAAATAAATTATGTTGAATCACAGACCTGTACCTCTGAAACAAATAATACATTATATGTTTAAAAAAAAAAGAAGAAGATAACAGGAGGGGAAGAACGAAGGGGGGGAAATCGGAGAGGGAGATGAACCATGAGAGACTATGGACTCTGAGAAACAAACTGAGGGTTTTAGTGAGGAGGGGGGTGGGGGGATGGGTTAGCCTGGTGATGGATATTAAAGAGGGCACGTTCTGCATGGAGCACTGGGTGTTATATGCAAACAATGAATCATGGAACACTACATCAAAAACTAATGATGTAATGTATGGTGATTAACATAACATAATAATAAAAAAATAATAAAAGAAAAGAAAAGAACAAAAAAAAAATTATGTTTGGTAGCAGAGCATTGATGGGGGACCTAACCTATACTAAGAAGTTTATATTTATTTCTTCTTTTATTTGTGTGCTATTTATAAAAGGCAGGGTTATATTTTAAATGAAATATGCTAGCTGGAATGTTCTTTTCTGCATATAAATTTCTCACCATTATTTGTATATGAGGAACTACTCAGCTGTTGAGCTGAATTGATAAGGTCTAGCTCACAGAGGATCACAGAGATATCCCATGGAAGTATGGAGAGAACAGCTAAAGAGCTCAATAGTATCAGAACCTCTGTTTTTGCTCCACATTGATCAAATCCTGCATTGGTTTCCTCCACCTCTCCTTCCTCTTTGCCCTCTTCTGTTATATCAAGCACAGATATTTATCTTTCTTCAGAGAAGATTTCTCCATTCTCTTTCCTGGCACTTTCCATTACAGTTTACCTTATGAGTAGTAGTCTCCTATAAGGCATGATATCTGGGATGGCAGAAGTGCCTCCTGCTCCTCACTACTTCCTTGATCTACCCAATGAGCTATGTATTCCAGAGTTCACACTCTGTGCCCTTGCCTGACCAAACTGGGGACTGTTTAAGAGGTCCAAAAGATGTAACTCATTAGGCCTTATCAGACACTATACCAGCGGTGTTCCCATAGTACTTCAAAAAGTGGTAGGGCTCGGGCGCCTGGGTGGCTCAGATGGTTAAGTGTCTGCCTTTGGCTCAGGTCATGATCCCAGGGTCCTGGATCCCTGCTCCTTGGGAGCCTGCTTCTCCCCCTGCCCCCCCCCCCCCCCCCCCGTCTCTCATGAATAAATAAAAATTGAAAAAAATCTTCAAAAAGTGGTAGGGCTTCAGGGCCAGATGGCTTCCCAGGGGAATTCTACCAAACATTTAAAGAAGAATTAATACCTATTCTTCTGAAACTGTTCCAAATAATAGAAATGGAAGGAAAACTTCCAAACTCATTTTATGAGGCCAGCATTACCTTGATCCCCAAACCAGACAAAGACCCCATCAAAAAGGAGAACTACAGACCAATATCCCTGATGAACATGGATACAAAACTTCTCACCAAAATACTAGCCAATAGGATCCAACAGTACATTAAAAGGATTATTCACCACGACCAAGTGGGATTTATTCCTGACCTGCAAGTTTGGTTCAACATCCGCAAATCAATCAATGTGATACAATACATTAATAAAAGAAAGCACAAGAGCCATATGATCCTCTCAATAGATGCAGAAAAAGCATTTAACAAAGTACAGCACCCTTTCTTGATTAAAACTTTTCACAGTGTAGGGATAGAGAGTACATACCTCAATATCATAAAAGCCATCTATGAAAAACCCACAGCGACTATCATTCTCAATGGAGAAAAACTCAGAGTCTTTTCCCTAAGTTCAGGGACACGGAAGGGATGTCCTCTATCACCACTGCTATTCAACATAGTACTAGAAGTCTTCCTAGAAACATCACCAAAGGCAAGGGAAGCAAGGGCAAAAATGAACTATTGGGACTTCATCAAGATAAAAAGCTTCTGCACAGCAAAGGAAACAGTCAACAAAACAAAGAGGCAACCCACAGAATGGGAGAAGATATTTGCAAATGGCACTACAGACAAAGGGCTGATATCCAAGATCTATAAAGAACTTCTCAAACTCAACACCCAAAAAACAAATAATCAAGTCAAAAAATGGGCAGAAGACATGAACAGACACTTCTCCAAAGAAGACATACAAATGGCTAACAGACATATGAAAAAATGTTCATCATCATTAGCCATCAGGGAAATTCAAATCAAAACCACATTGAGATACCACCTTACACCAGTTAGAATGGCAAAAATTGACAAGGCAAGAAACAACAAATGTTAGAGAGGTTGTAGAGAAAGGGGAACCCTCCTACACTGTTGGTGGGAATGCAAGTTGGTATAGCCACTTTGGAAAACAGTGTGGAGGTTCCTCAAAAAAATTAAAAGTAGAGCTACCCTATGACCCAGCAATTGCACTCCTGGGTATTTACCCCAAAGATACAAATGTAGTGATCCGAAGGGGCACATGCACCCCAATGTTTATAGCAGCAATGTCCACAATAGCCAAACTATGGAAAGAGCCTAGATGTCCATCAACAGATGCATGGATAAAGAAGAGGTGGTATATATGTACAATGGAATATTATGCAGCCATCAGAAAAAATGAAATTTTGCAATTTGCAATGATGTGGATGGAACTAGAGGGTATTATGCTAAGCGAAATAAGTCAATCAGAGAAAGATAAGTATCATATGATCTCACTGATATGAGGATTTTGAGAAACAAGACAGGATCATAGGGGAAGGGAGGGATAAATGAAACAGGATGAAACCAGAGAGGGAGACAAACTGTAAGAGACTCTTAATCTTAGGAAACAAACTGAGGATTGCTGGAGTGGAGGGTGGTGGGAGGGATGGGATGGCTGTGTGATAGACATTGGGGAGGGTATGTACTATGGTGAGCGCTGTGAATTGTGTAAGACTGATGAATCACAGACCTGTACCCCTGAAACAAATAATACATTATATGTTAATAAAAAAATTTTTTTAAAGAAACAAACAAACAAAAAGTGGTAGGGCTTTCTCAGCAGTCCCTCTAATGTAGTTGGGAAGAATAGAATTGAAGGTGGAGGTAACTCTAGACTTCTTCTCGGGCTGCCTAAATCAGAATGTATTATTTCTCTCCATTGGGCATCCCTGTAAAATTTCACTGAAGGAAATAGTATTCTACTAGATGTACCTTATCAAATATATTCCTAGGCTGAGACTTTCAGAAGTTGAGACAAATCCTTTGGTTTTTGAGGATTCTACTACATTAAAATTTGAAAAAAATGCTCAAGAAAAGGTTAAAATCAAATATTAAATATTGTTTGTGTGACTGTATGTATACTGTCATTTAGAGAAAAAATCAAAATGCTATTTGAAGACTATGGTGAATACCCTACTTTGACAGGTCCTGGTCCTAAGTGATATTTGATGCTGTGAGTGGGGAGCTCATGAAGTGATTGTGAGTCTTAAGATGGAATGAGGAAAGGATATAGAAAGAAGAGATTTGCAGTATCCAAACAAATCACCTACTTCCAATTATGAATCTATCTGGTTGACCTTGCTTGCGGTCATTCTCTAAATCAGGACAAACTTCTGTATTTACAGATTGTTTTTGAAAAAGCCCTGGATCACCTAATCTTTACTACTGTCCCCTCTTGTCTTATAAAGTCTATTAAAACTATTATTGATACATTGTGATATATCAGATTATTGTTCCCAACTATTCTCTCCTTCACTGTGATAAAATAATTCATCTACATCTTTTGCAGAGCCTTTCAGTGGGTGGAATGTGCATCCTCACCCATTGACTTTGGGTTTGGTCATGTGACTTGCTTTGACCAACAGAAAGTGGGTAGAGATGTCAGTGTGTGAGTACTGAACAGAAGCTTTAATGACATCACATGCTTCTGTTCACCTGTTCTACAACCTTTGCCCATGGGAATAACATGTCCTAGTGGTAGCTACTCCAATTGCCTGGGTTCCAGAATCAAAAAATGCACAAAGCTAAGCCAGGCCAGGCTTGATTTATTTGAACTGTAGCCCAAACGTAATGAGAGCAGGAAATAAATATTTGTGAATTGTTGAGATTGTTAGTTATAGCAACAAAGCTGACTAATATATGCATTTTCTGCTGTAAGTATTTCTGACCCAGTGCTCTGTTTCTCTACTAGACTTGTAATATCTTTCCACTCCTGAATATTCATTCAAGGTTCTCTTTAAATCCAAGTCTCTCACAAACAACAGGAAGGAAGAAAACCTCACCTTCCATAAGGTTTCCACTACTATTCAAACCAACAATTGCTCATCCACCCTCAGACTCCCACTCATGACTTCATATAAGAGAAACACATGAATTAACTGACATATTTAGTATGTGTACAAATGCCCTTTCATATATATTTCTGGATCATTGTTAATCTATTCCCATTTGCAAACCCTTGTTCTGTGAGATGACATAATTGTAATGAATTGGTGCCAAGTTTTGTGTATGGATGTTAAATAAATTATTTATTCAGAAGTGAATTTTCCTCACCAACTATTGCCACTTACTTCTTTCTTCTAGCAGAAAATATATCTGGCAGAATTTCAGATGGATTAGGTTTCACCTGCTTATCTGTATCCAAGCACTTTTGTTCACTCTAGTCTAGACATTGTGGAGCATATTGGATTCTAATTATATGTCAGAAATTTCATCTTTTGTTCTGATATAATGCCATTGATAACAGGGCTTCCAAATTTTCAGTTGAATGGAATGAGTTATCATAAATTGGATTAGTGAGCATAATAATTGTGATTTTCAAAAAAGTTCACCTTCATCTTGTGTTCTGAGCTAATTAATGTTCTGCAATCAATTCTTTATTGCTTAAATCTAAGCAATCAGGCAGAATGGGTCTTAGGGTTGGCAAACCAGAACCTTGACCTATGCAGGGATCCTCTCTTCTACACAATATTCTCAAACAAAACAAAACAAAACAAAAATCCAGGAATTTCTTTAAATAATATGTTCCCTTGAACAAAAGAAGATGAATGGTTTTTGCAAAGCAGTGAACATTCAAGAAAGAGGCTAGACAGGCACAGCACTCTAACTAGTACCTAGACACAAAAACAGGAGAATGCCAAAGATTGTAGCTTATTCAAAATGTCTGCAACTGGTATGTACTGAAAAAGGCTTTTGCACAAGCATTGCACTTTATCAGGAAGCCAATATGAAGAGAGAGAATAAAGGCACAGAAATTTCAGTATCTGATGTAAGGTAAAGAAACTCTGGGCTGAGAGTCAGGGGCACTGAGGTATAGAATCATCTTTAGGAACTAACTATGTCATTTTGAGCAAGTTGCCTAACATTTCTGAGCCTCAGTTTCCTCATTGGTTCAATGTAGTGGTTAGATTAAGTGATTTCTAAGACCCTTTTGAGCTATAAATCTCCACAATCTAGAAAGAAGGAGGTGTAGTGTGTGGGAAATAGAGATAGAGAAGCGGACATTTCTATATTATTTCCACAAATATTGCCCTTTAATCATATGTCTGCATATATTATGTGCACACAAATTTTAAATTTCTCCTTAATTTGAATTTTGAGAATTGGACTAAGAAAAATTGGGGGCAAGAAATGCTGTTTTTGCATCAACCATAAAAACTCACCCCTTAAAAATATATATCTTAATTAGCGCAAAGATTTTCTCCATTCTTCTACCACTGTCCCTTGAGAATAAAAATCTTTGCCAACATTTGGAGTGATGAAGGTTAACAACTGCTTGTTGAAACGTTGGTGGTTCACATTTGGTGATGATAACCCAATGTAGCATCAGCATGGCTTTCAATGGATTATTGATTGTTAAAACACTGTGTTTATCATATCATCTCTGCTTGTTTCCAGACTTGGGTCTTAAAATAGATAACATTTTAGAGACTTTCACTCTTTCATCTGCCTGAGGTTTGAATTTGTACCACAGCATCCCTATCAAAAGGTTGACCAACTTATGCTCAGACATCTATGGTGGAGAGTCCTCTTAGGAGGATTTTACATCACTGAATCAAATTATTTCTCTCCATAGTTTCTTCTTGTTAATACATATTGAATTCTTTGAAATCACAAAACATAAGAATACTAACATTTTCACTAGCTGGTCTTTCATGAATTAGTTTTGATTCTTTTAAAATCCTAGTCCCTTTTTTTCTGAAAGCATTTGAATATTTTTAAATATTTTATTTATTTATTTGACAGAGAGAAACACGGTAAGAGAGGGAACACAAGCGGGGAGATGGGAGAGGGAGAAGCAGGCTTCCCGCGGAGCAGGGAGCCCGATGCGGGGCTCGATCCCAGGACCCCGGGATCATGACCTGAGCTGAAGGCAGACGCTTAACGACTGAGCCACCCAGGTGCCCCTGAAAGCATTTGAATTTGCATCCAGAGCTGAATTCAAACTTCCCACATGTGGTCTTTAGAACACACAAGGACTTCCTCATCTGACATTATTAATATAGTCTAATATTTTGTTAAGTTTTTCAAGTGCACTTATTAAGCTCACTTTCATCTATAATAAAAGTATTTTAAAACTTTTAGGCTTCACTTATTTATCTTGTAGTTATGAGATGCATTTTTTGACCCAAATGAAAATTTTACATAATCTCATTACATTTATTTTAATATATATGATTAGCTTTAACAAATATTTATTTATTTGAGAGAGAGAGAGCGGTAGGGAGGGGCAGAGGAAGAGGGAGAGAGAGAATCTCAAGCAGACTCCTTACTAAGCATGGAGCCTGATGTGGGGCTGTATCTCAACCCTGAAATCATGACCTGAGCCAGAGTCAAGAGTCCAACACTTAACCAACTGAACCACTCAGGCACCCCCTGATTTGCTTTTCTAAAAATAATAATTTGTGGGGTGCCTGGGTGGCTCAGTTGGTTAAATGTTGGACTCTTGACTTCAGCTCAGGTCATGACATTAGAGTCGTGAGATGGAGACCTGCATTGGGCTCTCTGTTGAGTGTGGAGCCTGCTTAAGATTCTCTCTTTCCCTTTCCCTCTGCCTCTCCTCCTCTTGTGTGCTCTCTCCCTCTCAAAAAAATTCATATTAAAAATACATGCACATGACATATATAAAGAAAAACAGCCATAAATCACCTAAAAAACAGCTACAGATTATCTAAAATTTCAATACCCTGGAATAACTACAATATTTGTTGAGCATGATTCCAAATATACTCTATGTATGTGTGCAGTTGGGTAAATGGACAGATATATTCAGAAAAAAAACTAATTGAAATATGATCCTACCATGCATATTATTTTTTTTATTTTTTATTTGAATATAGTTGACACAATGTTACATTAGTTTCAGGTGTACAGTATAGTGATTCAGCTTCTCTATACATTATGCTATGCTTATTACAAGTGTAGCTATCATCTGTCACCATATAACATTATTACAATATCATTGACTATATTCCCTAAGCCTTGACTTTTGTTCCTGTGACTTATTCATTCCATACTGGAAGCCTGTATCTCTAACTCTCCTTCACCCATTTTGCCCACTCCCCCATTCCCTTCCCTCTGGCAATTATTAGTTTGTTCTGATTCTGCTTTCTGTTTATTTGCTTGTTTATTCATTTGTTTTGTTTTTTAGATTTTACATGTAAATGAAATCATATGGCATTTGTCTTTCTCAGTCTGACTTATTGCACTTAGCATAATACTCTCTAGGCCCATCCATGTTGTTGCAGATGGCAAGATCTCATCCTTTTTAATGGCTGGGTAATATTCCATTGTATATGTCTACTCTCTGCATATTCTTTTAAAATTAACAGTATAAAAGTATTTTTATTGAACTTTAAAAAGGAAAAGAATTAAAATTGAAGTTAATTGTAAACTTCAAATAAGTGTTTCTTTATACAAGATACTTTTTCTAAAGTTAAAAGTAAATGAAAACTTAAGGATGGAAGCCATATGAATTTTTTAGTACATGTTTCAATTTTAGAGAGTATCTATTAAATTAATAATTTAAATTATTATGTGAAAAGGCAAAATTATGGATCAGTAAAAAGAGCAGTGCTTGCCAAGGGATTGGGGTTCTAAAAAAAGGAAAGAAATATGAATAGATAGAGCACAGGGGATTTTTAAGGCAATGAAACTAGTATATATGATACTATAATGGTGAATGCATGTCATTTGTTCAAACCCAGACAATGTTCACCCAAGAGTAAACCTGAATGTAAATTATAGACTTTAGTTAATAATAATCTACAGTATTGGCTCATAAATTGTAACAAATGGACCACGGTAATATAAGATATTAAAAACAGAGGAAACTGTGTGGTTAAGGGGACAGGTATATGCAAACACTATATACGTTCTGCTCAACTTTTCTGTAAACCTAAAATTACTCTTTTTAAAAAGGTCATTAATTAAAAACAAAAACTAACAAAGTGAAATAAGTCTGAGAAAGACAAATACCACATGATTTCACCCACATGTGGAATTTAAGAAACAAAACAAATGAACAAAGGAAAAAAGAGACAAACAAACCAACAAAAGGACTCTTAAATACAGAGAACAAGCTGGTGGTTGCCAGAGGGGAGGTGGATCGGGGAGGATGGGTGAAATACATAAAGGAGATTAAGGGTACACTTATCTTGATGAAAAATGAGTGATATATAGAATTGTTGAATTATTATATTCTATACCTGAAACTAACATAACACTGTATGTTAATTATACTTTAACAAAAAAAGTAAAATAAAACTGTAAGGGTCAACAGAGATAAAATACAAAACAAACAAACAAACAAACAAAAAATAGATCTAAAGTATTTTTAAAAATAAAAAATGATTATGTATCCTCCAACTTACTATTAGGTATCTTCTCCCTAGTTCCAAATTTTTATAGCTTATTTTCGTAAGTTTAAAGAATTTATAACATTTACATTCTATTCTTCAACTACCAATATATTATGCATAGTTTTTATGTTTAAGTGAATTCAGTGCTCACTTTCAGTCCTTTCTCCATATATTCCTTTTTTTTTATGTTAATGTTAATCACCATACATTACATCATTAGTTTTTGATGTAGTGTTCCATGATTCATTGTTCACGTATAACACCCAGTGCTCCATGCAGAATGTGCCCTCTTTAATACCCATTACCAGGCTAACCCATCCCCCCACCCCCTCCCCTCTAGAACCTTCAGTTTGTTTTTCAGAGTCCATCATCTCTCATGGTTCGTCTCCCATTCTCCATATATTCTTAAATTATTTTTTTAATTTCAAATTATCCTTTAGCTGGTTAGATTTTATTTTCAAGAAGAATTTACAGGTGTGAGTTTTCTTGAGATCTTTACTGTCAGAGAATAAAGGTTCTCTGCTCAACAACTTGGATGGAAACAAAATTCTGGGGTCATTTTCTTTTCCACAAATTTGGAGACAAGTCTTTGTCTTTGAGAATTGAGTATCAATAGAGGGAAAACTGAGCCAGCCTGATTCTTCCCACTTGAAGATGACTTAGCTTTTTGAAGTTTAATAACTAGAATATGTCTTGATGTCAAACTTTCTGTTGAAATTAACTGTGACATTCAGTAATTAGGATGTGTTTTAGTGTCCAACTTTCTGTTACAGTTTTTCCTGGCATGTAATGTAAATAAGAACTTAGCTCCTCATTTCAAGAAACATTGAAGTGAATTATATACTTCAGCTCTACATATATTTCCTTTTACATGGATTGAAGCTTCTACTTTGAGGATAATATTATTTTTATATTAGGTAACTTTAATCTGTCATCCATATATGTAATCTTTCTATTAGCTTTGATTTGTCTGTTTCCTTATAGCCTGTGAAAATCACTGGAGCTCCTGAGTCTGTTACTCAACACTCTCTGTCCCTCCAGATTTGATTTTCTTTATCCTCAAATTGGATGAGCATATCTTCTCCAAGTCTTAATAAACATTGGCTAGTACAGAACCCTATTGCAAGCTTAGATACTTTGATTTAAAAAAAAAAAAAAAAGATTCAATTGAATGAATTGTATTTTAAGAGAACCATATTACTCCAACTTGTTTATGCACAGGGTTATAATGATAGAGTTTGTCAAGTGTCTTGGTAAAATTTAGATTTCCATTGAGTGTTTTCTCTGATCTGTTAATAAAATAATCTTCTTAAAGTAAGATTTCATTGTTTTGAAACTCTAGTAATCTCTAATTTCACTTCAAGGTGCTTACGAACTATTTCTTCATTGGTGTTTCCTAAAAGCTTACTTGAGATTGACATCACATCTACTAGTTAATATTTTATAGAAATTGCATCTTAGTCTTTTCGATAACCTAAAGATATTTATTTCTCTGTTTTGAGCTTCTAGTAATTTTTGCATTCTCCATGATTCTCAAAGGTCACCAGCAGAGGTTAATAGTCTCACAAGTGTGTTCTCCATTTTCTCTGGAAAACAGCAAGCATGGGCCAGGAAATGAAGACTCACTTTTATTAATTATGTCATAAAAGTAAGAAAAGAAGACCCATATTTTAAATCTGCCACTGAAATACAATTTATCTTACTATCTCCCAGTTGTATGATACTTATTGTCTCCCCCATAAACTGTAAGCTCTTTAAGGACAGAGGAAGCTTTTCATTCTTTGTAGTATTCTCAGTACTCAGCACAGTGCCTGACCCATCGCAAATACTCAATAAACAATTATTGATGGAATGAATTACTAAAGTGGTTTGGAAATACAAAAGGTAGGCTTTTGTGGATTGGGCTAGCTACTGACCAACCAACCATCACAGCATTATTTCTCTAGATGAATTATTTTCTCAGCTCTAACCAACCAATTTTCAGAATATGACTAATTTATCTTCTGAATATTTTCTCAAATTTGTTTGGGGGATTTTACAGGGGAAATTCTGTTATTTCATGATCTTCACTTGCACCCAGAGACAGACCAGCAGTATAAAAACAAAACATATGAAAAAGAGACAGAAGAAGAAATAATAAGAATCAAGAAAATGACTGGGCATTATTTGGTGAAAGATCATTCTACTTGCATGGAGCTCTGTGCTGCCTTTGAAGACAAACCAAAACATAAAACTGGGTTAATAAATAGACTCACTGAGCCATCAAACTTCTTTAGATAAGGAATCTTGGGTTGTGTGTGGCTTTTCAACTTTCAGTGTTATATGTTCATAACCTTTAATCTTGGTATTATTAATCTTGGTACTGTTAAAAACAGTCACTGTATATTGCCCAGGAGTGCCTTTTGGTGAATACAAATTGCAAAATGATTCTAAAGGGACAAAACCATGGGAACCACAAGCATGTCTTCTTGCAGTGCCGATTTCAACCATTTGGAATGAGATTTCAGTTGAACCTCATTTTGTCCACAAACTGAGATTGGCTTGTTGCAGATTACCGTTCTTCTCTCTGGTTTAAGAACAGGGATTATACTGAAATCTTCATTGTAGCTTCTTTAATGGTATTCATACAATTCACAAGTTCCAAAATTCTATCTTGACAGTCATGAGAGGAGAAAATAAACCATAGAAAATTAAGAACAACTTCCTAATTTATAATAGCCTTAGTTGGAAGAGGTTGCTGATGAGTGATTCAATAAAAAAGCAGCAGGACTTAACTCTTCATTCCTATTCAGGTACTCACTCATCTCCCAGTAGCAAATGGAAAATAAACTTCACACCCAACCTCAGACCATAGCTCCTTCTTGCACTAAAATAACGTGTTTTGCTGATTATAAAGCCAAATATCTTCTGTAAACCATCTGCTGTGCCAAATGATGAATATTTTGGAGCCTTAAGAATCCAATGTTAAAAGGGAATCTTGCAGCCAGCCATGGGAGCCTTCATTATCCCCTATGGGCCTATTTCTAGCCCTGAGAAATCAAAAGCCACCTATGGAACCCAGTGAATGGGATGGAATTATTTGAAAATACAGCTACAAGGAAGAGAAATCAGCCTGATTACACAAGGGTTCTGTGTGGAGTGTTAAATTACTTGGAAGTGTTGAGAGCTCTAAACAAGGTGTTGAAAGAGAATGTCCACAGGTTCTGCCAAAACCGTATGGAAAAAAAAAAAAAAGGACAGTAAGAGTACCTTTTATTATTGTTATTATTTCTATTTTTGTGTTCTGGGGAGGAAAAAAAAGCTAAACTCATGGCAAAGTTGGTGAATTGTGGAATATTTTTTTAATTTAATTTAATTTTATTATGTTATGTTGGTCACCATACAGTACATCATTAATTTTTGATGTAGTGTTCCATGATTCATTATTTTCGTATAAAACCCAGTGCTCCATGCAGTACACGCCCTCCTTAATACCCATCACCCAGCCAACTCATTCCCCCACTCCCCTCACCTATAAAACCCTCAGTTTGTTTCTTGGAGTCCATAGGCTCTCATGGTTCCCCACTTCATTTTTCCTTCCTTCTCCTAATGTCCTCCATGCTATTCCTTATGTTCCACAAATAAGTGAAACCATATGATAATTGACTTTCTCTGCTTGACTTATTTCACTTAGCATAATCTCCTCCAGTCCCATCCATGTTGATGTAAAAGTTGGGTATTCATCCTTTCTGATGGCTGAGTAATATTCCATTGTATGTATGGACCACATCGTCTTTATCCATTCATCTGTTGAAGGGCATCTTGGCTCTTTCCACAGTTTGGCTATTGTGGACATTGCTGCCATGAACATTGGGGTGCACTACATCTGTGTCTTTGGGGTAAATACCCAGGAGTGCAATTGCTGGGTCATAGGGTAGCTCTATTTTTAAATTTTTGAGGAACCTCCACACTGTTTTCCAAAGTGGCTGTACCAACTTGCATTCCCACCAACGGTAAGAGGGTTCCCCTTTCTCCACAACCTCTCCAACATTTGTTGTTTCTTTCCCTGTCCATTTTTGCCATTCTAACTGGTGTAAGGTGGTATCTCAGTGTGATTTTGATTTTGATTTCCCTGATGGCTAATAATGATGAACATTTTTTCATGTGTCTGTTAGCCATTTGTATGTCTTCTTCAGAGAAGTGTCTTTTCATATCTTCTGCCCACTTTTTGACTTGATTATTTGTTTTTGGGTGTTGAGTTTGAGAAGTTCTTTATAGATCTTGGATACCAGCCCTTTATCTGTAGTGTCATTTGCAAATATCTTCTCCCATTCTGTGGGTTGCCTCTGTTTTGTTGACTGTTTCCTTTGCTGTGCAGAAGATTTTTATCTTGATGAAGTCCCAAAAGTTCATTTTTGCTTTTGTTTCACTAGCTTTTGGAGATGTATCTTGAAAGAAGTTGCTGTGGGCGATGTCAAAGAGGTTACTGCCTATGTTCTCCTCTAGGATTTGGATGGATTCCTGTCTCACATTGAGGTCTTTCATCCACTTTGAGTTTATCTTTGGGAATGGTGTTAGAGAATGGTCGAGTTTCATTCCTCTGCATGTGGCTGTCCAATTTTCCCAGCACCATTTATTGAAGAGATTGTCTTTTTTCCATTGCATGTTTTTTCCTGCTTTGTCAAAGATTATTTGACCATAGAGTTGAGGGTCCATATCTGGGTTCTGTATTCTGTTCCATTGGTCTATATGTCTGTTTTTGTGCCAGTACCATGCTGTCTTGGTGATCACTGCTTTGTAATATAGCTTGAAATCGGGCAACGTGATGCCCCCAGCTTTGTTTTCTTTTTCAACATC
Organism: Mirounga leonina; assembly: GCF_011800145.1. NCBI lineage: Eukaryota > Metazoa > Chordata > Mammalia > Carnivora > Phocidae > Mirounga > Mirounga leonina. The sequence goes on from NW_023270889.1 coordinate 6,865,710, forward strand.
TCCTTGGCGATTCAGGGTCTTTTCTGATTCCATACAAATTTTAGGATTGTTTGTTCCAGCACTTTGAAAAATGTCATTGGAATTTTGATCAGGATGGCATTGAAGGTATAGATTGCTCTGGGCAGCATAGACATTTTAACAATGTTTATTCTTCCGATCCATGAGCAGGGAATATTTTTCCATCTTTTTGTGTCTTCTTCAATTTCTTTCATGAGTGTTTTGTAGTTCCTAGAGTACAGATCCTTTACCTCTTCGGTTAGGTTTATTCCGGGGTCTCTTATGGTTTTCGGTGCTATTGTAAATGGAATCGTTTCTTTAATTTCTCTTTCTACAGTTGTGTTGTTAGTGTATAAAAAAGCAACTGATTTCTGTGAATTGATTTTGTATCCTGCCACATTACTGAATTGCTATATGAGTTCTAGTAATTTGGGGGTGGAGTCTTTTGGGTTTTCCACATAAAGTATCATGTCGTCTGCAAAAAGAGAGAGTTTGACTTCTTCTTTGCCAATTTGAATACCTTTTATTTCTTTTTGTTGTCTGATTGCTGTTGCTAGGACTTCTAGTACTATGTTGAACAACAGTGGTGAGAGTGGGCACCCTTGACGTGTTCCTGGATCTTAAGGGAAAGGCTCTCAGCTTTTCCCCATTGAGGATGATATTCGCTGTGGGTTTTTCATAGATGGATTTTATGAGCTTGAGGAATGTTCCCTCTATCCCTATACTCTGAAGAGTTTTAATCAGGAAAGGATGTTGTATTTTGTCAAATGCTTTTTCTGCATCAATTGAGAGGACCAGATGGTTCTTCTCCCTCCTCTAATTAATGTGTTCTATCACACTGATTGATTTGCAAATGTTGAACCACCCTTGCATCCCGTGGATAAATCCCACTTGGTCGTGGTGGATGATCCTTTAATGTATTGTTGGATCCTATTAGCTAGGATTTTGTTGAGGATTTTGGAATCCATATTCGTCAGGGATATCGGTCTGAAATTCTCCTTTTTGATGGGGTCTTTGCCTGGTTTGGGGATTAAGGTAATGCTGGCCTCATAGGATGAGTTTGGAAGTTTTCCTTCTGTTTCTATTTTTTGAAACAGCTTCAGTAGAATAGGTATTATTTCTTCTTTGAATGTTTGGTAGAATTCCCCAGGGAATGCATCAGGCCCTGGACTCTTGTTTTTTGGGACATTTTTGATCACTGCTTCAATCTCGTTACTGGTTATTGGCCTATTTAGGTTGTCAATTTTTTCCTGTTTCAGTCTTGGCAGTTTATAGGTTTCCAGGAAGGCCTCCATTTCATCCAGATTGCTCAGTTTATTGGCATATAGTTGTTGATAATAATTTCTAATAATTGTTTCTATTTCCTTGGTGTTAGTGGTGATCTCTCCCCTTTCATTCATAATTTTATTAATTTGGGTCCTTTCTCTCTTCTTTTGGATAAGTCTGGCCAGTGGTTTATCAATCTTATTAATTCTTTCAAAGAACCAACTTCTAGTTTCATTGATCTGATCTACTGTGTTTCTGGTTTCTAATTCATTGATTTCTGCTCTAATTTTAATTATTTCTCTTCTAATGTGTGGCTTAGGCATCATTTGTTGCTTTTTCTCTAGTTCTTTATGGTGTAGAGTTAGTTGGTGAATTCGGGATTTTTCTATTTTTTTGAGTGAGGCTTGGATGGCTATGTATTTCCCCCTTAGGACCGCCTTTGCAGTATCCCATAGGTTTTGGACTGATGTGTTTTCATTCTCATTGATTTCCATGAATTGTTTAAGTTCTTCTTTGATTTCTTGGTTAACCCAAACATTCTTGAGCAGAGTGGTCTTTAGCTTCCAAGTGTTTGAATTTCTGCCAAATTTTTTCGGGTGATTGAGTTCCAGTTTTAGAGCATTGTGGTCTGAGAATATGCAGGGAATAATCTCAATCTTTTGGTATCAGTTGAGACCTGATTTGTGACCCAGTATATGGTCTATTCTGGAGAAAGTTCCATGTGCGCTTGAGAAGAATGAGTATTCTGTTGTTTTAGGGTGGAATGTTCTGTAAATATCTATGAGGTCCATCTGGTCCAATGTATCATTCAAAGCTCTTGTTTCCTTGTTGATTTTCTGCTTAGATGATCTGTCTATTGCTGAGAGTGGAGTATTGAGGTCTCCTTCAATTAACGTATTGTTATCAGTATGACTCTTTATTTTGGTTAACAGTTGGCTTATGTAGATGGCTGCTCCCATGTTGGGGCGTAGATATTTACAATTGTTAGATCTTCTTGTTGGATAGACCCTTTAAGAATGATATAGTGTCCTTCTGTGTCTCTTATTACAGACTTTAGTTTAAAATCTAATTTGTCTGATAGAAGAATTGCTACCCCAGCTTTCTTTTGAGGTCCGCTGGCATGGAAGATGGATCTCCATCCCTTTACTTTCAGTCTGGATGTATCTTTAGGTTCAAAATGAGTCTCTTGTAGACAGCATATGGATGGGTCCTGTCTTTTTATCCAGTCTGCAACCCTGTGCCATTTTATGGGAGCGTTTAGGCCATTCACGTTGAGAATGATTTTTGAAAGATATGAATTAACTGTCATCATGTTGCCTGTGAAGACGTTGTTTTTATAGATTGTCCCTGTAAATTTCTGTTGTAGATCACTCTTGGGGTCTTTCTCCTTTTATAGAACCCCCCTTAATATTTCTTGCAGGGCCGGCTTACTGGTCACATATTCTTTCAGTTTCTGCCAGTCGTGGAAACTCTGCATCTCTCCATCCATTCTAAATGAAAGCCTTGCCGGATAAAGTATTCTTGGCTGCATGTTCTTCTCATTTAGTACCCTGAATATGTCTTGCCAGGCCTTTCTGGCTTGCCAGGTCTCTGTGGATAGGTCTGACGTTATTCTGATGTTCCTCCCTCTGTACATAAGGAATCTCTTCCCCCTAACTGCCCTTAAGATGGTTTCCTTGGTTCTAAGATTTGCAAGTTTTACTATTACATGCCAGGGTGTTGGCCTGTTTTCCTTGATCTTAGGAGGGGTCCTCTCTGCCTCTAGGACTCAAATGTTTGTTTCATTCCCCAGATTAGGGAAGTTCTCAGCTATGATTTGCTCAAATACATCTTCTAGCCCTCTCTCTCTCTCCACTCCCTCCGGGATTCCAATGATTCTGACATTGGAACACCTCATGGTGTCACTTATTTCTCTGATTCTATTTTCATGGATTCTGAGTTGTTTTTCCCTGGCCTCCTCTTTTCCCTTTTTATCTATTATACTGTCTTCCAGATCGCTTATTCTCTCTTCTGTCTCAGTTACCCTAGCTGTTAGATTATCTAGATTGGATTGGATCTCATTGATAGCATTTTTAAGTTCTGCCAATTCTCCTTTTATTTCTGCCCTTAGAGACTCTATGTTGCCATTAATTGAGTTCTCCATTCTAGCCATTGTCTTCACAATTGCTAGCCTGAATTCCATCTCCGACATCTGGGTTATATCTGCATCCATTTGTAAATCTGCAGCATAAGTCATAATCTCTGAGTCTTTTCTCTTTTGCGGGCTCCTCCTCCTAGTCATTCTATTGATGGGTGTTTGAGGGAATGTATAGAGTCCAAATTATTGACCAGAACCCAAGCAAGATGCACCTGTTTTCTTGGGACCTTAGGGTTGCCGGCCTCTTGTTTTCCCAGCCTGTCTTCTGGGGGAGGGGCCTGCTGCGCTGTTACTCAGGCAACCCTGTTTGGGCAGAGTTGTCCTGCCCCCTGTGGCGGGGGATGGGCTCAGTGGGAATCAGTCTTTGGGGCTTTTGTTCTCTGGCGCCTTTCCCTGGCGGCTTTCCACGTCTCTTCCGCGAGTCAGAGCAGAAGAGACGTTTCCAACCCTCTGCCTCAGAGCAGAGAGACCTCAGCCTGTTCTTCAGTGAGCTCTCCAGGCCACACTGTCTCCGTTTCTGTCCCTGCTGCTATAAATTGCAGCGGCCTGGGTTGTGCGCCCCCCCGCAGTGCTCCCAGTCATGCCTCCAGGTCGGGGCCGGTGTCTGCCCTTTGTGCTTCTAAAACCGCCAGCCGCTCCCAGTTCATGCGCGCACGACTCCGCCGCTTGGGGTTTCCGCCCCCGGGGGTTGCAGTTCACCGCTGGGACCCTAGTGCACCAGGTTTCCGTCTCGGAGGCTGCAGTTCCCGTGCGCATGACCGTTGCTCGGGTTTCGGGGGGGGGGGGGGGTGCTGCCGAACGTGCAGGTCTTGTTTTCCACCCTGGGGGCTGCCCTAAAGTCCTTTCCTGACGCCCCCAGTCTGCGAGTCTGTGCCCATGCCCAGCGCGTGAGGCTGTTGCTCACTGGCAGTGTAGGATCCCCATGGCCAGGCTCCCTCCTGCTGCCGTTTATCCTCCGATATCTGCCCGCGGAATCACGGCTCCCTGCTTCGTACCTCAAAACCAACTGCCTGCGATATTCTGTTTGTAGAGATCCAGATCTTCTTACATCTCAGGCTGCTTTCGTGGGTGCTCAGAGTGGTCTGGTAGATATCCAGCTCAATTCCGGGGACCAGTTGAAATAGGGTCCCCTACTCCTCCGCCATCTTTCCCCCCTCCCTGACCTTTACCATTTTAGATATATTTTCTCCTTTCTTCATTGTTGAACATATTTGAGATAATTTAATAATTATTCTTCTTCTAATTTGGCCTCTGAAAGCCAGTCACTGACTTTTCTCAAAGGCATACAGATAATGTAGGACTAGGATTTCTCATGATGGTAGAAGTGGAAAATTGTTTGTCATAAGGGAAGACCAGTGGCTGGAACATCTTCACATTTTCACAAGTCTAAATAACATTGGTCTTTGCTAAGTCTCAAAAGGATTCAGTGTAGAATATGAGCAAAAAAAAAATCTGTCATACTGAGACATGAGAATCGCTGACATCACATAGACTTTTTCCAACCAGCTACCAAAGCTAAGAGAAAGTTATATAGATCTACTGAAATGTATCCATAAAGAAGTCATTGTAATTTTAGCAAGATTTGAAATCTCAAAGTCAGCAGAGTTTGTTAGTTGGCAGTTGGCAGAAGGGTACTAAATCATAGTCTGAAATTGTACACACTTACCTGAATTCACAGAAGAATGAAATAAAATGTAAGGTAAAAAAAAGTATTAGTTTGTAGGGCACCTGGATGGCTCAGTCCATTAAGCATCCAACTCTTGATTTCAGCTCAGGTGATGATCTCAGGGTCATGAGATTGAGCCCCGCATTGGGCTCCATGGTGGGGCATGGAGCCTGCTTAAGATTCTCCCGCTCCCTCTGCCCCTCTCTGTTCATGAGCTCTCTCTCTCTCATAAATAATAAATAAATAAATAAATAAATAAATAAATAAATAAATAAATAAATAACAACAACAACAATAATAATAAATCTACCAATTTGTGCAAACTTAATCCCAAAGTATACAAGTTCATTGGCCAAAGCAGTGGGTTGGCTCTGTCTTCCTGAATCTCAGTCACCAGTGTCCTCTCCAGATTATCAGGGTTCCAGCTTTTTCCCTGAGTTCTTAGCCAGGTCAGTCTGTCTGTTTTGCTCATATGCCCCAACATGAAAGGTCAAGCAAAATTATCATGTTCCCAGGTGAAAACTAATGCTGACATTAGGTAATGCAAGTAAAAAGAGGAAGGTCCCAAACATGTTCACTCTCCATGTCTGCTGCCTACCTTCTGTGTTTTATAATAATTTTTTAAAGATTTTATTTATTTATTTATTTGAGAGACAGCATGAGTGGTGGGGAGGAGCAGAAGGAGAGGGAGAAAGAGACTCCACGCTGAGTGGGGATCCCAGCATGGGACCTGATCCCAGGACCCCAAGATCATGACCCGAGCCGAAGGCAGACACTTAACCAACTGAGCCACCCAGGCGACCCTCATCTTCTGTGTTTTAAAGGAATCTGTCTCTCCCAGGACCCCTTGCTTCTAAAGTAGCCATTTTCATATGTATGCCTGACCCCTAACTCCACGTCCCCATCCTCTGCCACCACAATCATTAAACCAGTGTTGGCAACCTGATCCATAGGTTGGCCAACTTGGAGAAAAACACACCAACAATTGGCTTAGCCAGTTAGAGTCCCAGTTTGAAAAACTAAATGGAAAAAAAAAATACTCATTTTAAAGCAGAAAACCTAAAATACTCCTGACACGTGGAGAGCAGCTGAGTGTTGCTAATGACAGGACACCAAAATGATAGTCTTTAAGTTTCTGTTTGTAGGCATATAGAGCTTCCTTCAACCCAGAAATGCTCTCCATCTCTAACATTGAGCCCTTGCATTTTTGTAGATTTCATTTGGTTTTCACTCTATGAGCATCCTTACAGTAAACTTCCTTTTGTTTAAACTAGCCTGAATGGCTCTATTTTCCAAACCAAAGAGCCCTGATTAAGACAATACAATGAAGATATCTCAAAACATTCATTTTATTATCCTATGACTAAACTCTGACTCTGAGGGTGAGCACTGCAGTTCTTGAATTCATCCTTCTGCTAAGACTGCAGTCCTTAGAACTCCCCAGTGAGATTTCTGTGTCCTCCTGTGAATGCCTCTTACTGATTCTCACCATTTCCCCCTTCTTTTATTACAGACTATTTTTTGGAGGGAGGAGGGGCAGAGGGAAAGGGAGAGAGAGAGAGAGAATCTTAAGCAGACTTCACATCTAGCATGGAGCCTGATGTGGGGCTTGATCTTACAACACTGAGATCATGACCTGAGCCAAAATCAAGAGTTGGACATAGCCGATTGAGCCACCCAGGCGCCCCTATTACAGACTATTGACTAAGCCCATCTCTCTTTCACCCACCTAATATGAAGCTGGCATCCTGCTGGTTTTCATACTGTGCCTGATATGGATCTTTGACATGCTTAATAGGACAAATAGTCCTGTAATTATTTTTAGTTTGGCATTGATCCTTTATTGCTTTACCAGGAAGAAACAGTTTTCTCAAGATATTTTCAAGATTATCTTAGGATATTCTCAAACATCAGGGACAGAACTAGGATTAAAAATTGTTTTTTAGAGGCCTCATCTCAGAGTACATGAGCCTAAGATGGAGCCCCAAAATCTATGTTTTAACTAGCTCACAGGTGGTGCTGATACAAATGATTCTTGAACCAACTTTGACAAACACTGCTCTGGGGCACTGGATTCCAAATACAATAGGAAACCAATGGATTATTATAATGCCCCAGGGAGCATTTTAAAATGATCTCTTTCGGGGTCACACCCATGAATGTTCTGAATCAGTAGCTCAGAAGAAGAGGATGGAATCATGCTAATTGACCTAAAAGACTGAGCGGAAAAGCAAAGCAGATACTCTGGATTACACCAGGTAGAGTTTATTCTGGGGTATCTCAGAGTGTGGACCATTTGCTTGAGAATCATCTGCTATGCATATTGCATGTGGACCTGCATCTCTTTAGATATAGTGGTCACAATTTCTGGCAGAAGATGGGGAATCTGCTCATTTGAAAAGCTCCTCAGTTGAGACTTATGTGTTCCTGCCTTCCCTTCTTCTAATTACTGATCATCATCCAAGCATGAGCATTATAATATTTTACAGATTGTTGCCAAATTTGAAAATACATCACTTGGCCATGTTAAAACCATTAGAACTGAATTAATCTTTCTCATTTCATGAGGTATAATTCACAAGGTATCCCTCTGGATCCTCAGAAAAATTTCAAAAATTAAATCCTCTTATTGACATGAATAATGTGTAAGTAGCCTTTTCTGGTTTGGAAGGATACTTTAATATTTCACAAGAGTCTCTTGGAAGTGTATTAATTTATTGTGTCATTGTGGCTCCCTCTTCATCTGCCCAAACATTAACACAGTCAGAAAATGTCACTGGGTAAGAGTGGGTTGGAGTATTTCCTCAGAGAAAATTATACTTGGTTAAATATTGCCAGTTTTTCTTTTTAAAACTATTTTAGGGAACTGACAGCACAAATTGCCTGTCGGGTTTTCACAATTTACAAATGGTCTCACCCTCCAAAGAACATATAAATCATATGCCACTAATTTCCCACCGTATAAATCACCTTCAATAATTTTTTTCTGTGTGTCCCTCCCTTCCGAGAAGCCCCAAAACCTGCCCAAAGTTAGCAGAAGGAAGGAAGTAATAAAGATTAGAAGAGCAATAAACAAAATAGAGAAAAACAACAAAAAAAATAGGAAAAAAATCAATGAAACTAAAAGTTATTTTTTAAAGAAGATAAGCAATATCAACAAGCCCTTAGCTAGACTGATCAAGAATAGAGAAGCCTTAAATAAAGAAAATCAAAAATGAAAAAGGAGACATTATAACTGATGACACAAATAAAAACGATCATAAAGGACTATTACGACAATGACACACAAATAAATTGGACACCTTAGAAGAAATGGATGAATTCCTAGAAACATACATCTACCTCAGCTGACAAAAGAAGAAATAGAAAGCCTGAACATACCAATAACAAATAAGGAGATTGAATCAGTAATCAAAACCTCCCAAAAAGAAAATCTCAGAACCAGAGGGCTTCACATGTGAATTAAATCAAACATTTAAAAAAGAATATCGATCTTTTTAAAAATCTTCTAAAAAAATAGAAGGGGGAATACTTCCAAACTCATTTTGTCAGGTCAGCATCATCCAGTACCAAAGCCAGACAAAGACACCACAAGAAAAGAAAACTACAGGCCAATATCCCTAATGTAAAGATCCTCAACAAGATAATAGCAAACCGAATTCAACAGCACATTAAAAAGTATATACACATGATCAAGTGGGATTTATCCTTGAGAAGCAAGGATGGTTCAACATAGGCAAATCAATAAATGTGATATACCATATTAACAGAATGAAGAATTAAAATCATATGATCATTTTAATAGATGCAGAAAAAAAATTTGAAAAAATTCAACATCCATTCATGATAAAATCTCTCAACAAAAAGATTATCTTCCCCTTTGCAACAACATGGATGAACTTGGAGGATATTATGCTAAGTGAAATAACCCAGACACAGAAAGACAAATAGTACATGATACCAATTATGTGAGGAATCTGAAATAGTCAAACTGATAGTAGCACAGAGTAGAATGGTGGCTTCCAGGGCTGGGGGGAGGGGAAAGAGGGCAGCTATTCACCAAAAGGTACTAAGGTTTAGTTATGCAAGATAAATAAATCCTAGAAGTCTATTGTACAGCATAGTGCATTTAGTTGATAATATTGCATTATAGTTTTAAAAAATTGTTGATAGGGTAGATCTTATGCTAAGTGTTCTAATCACACATAATAATAAAGAATGCAAGAAGAAACTTTTGGAGGTGATAGATAGATAGATTGTGGTGATGTACTGATATGGGTATATACTTACCTCCAAACTCATCACATCGTATACATTAAATATATACAGCTTTTTGTATGTCAATCATAACTCAATAAAATTGTTTAACAAATGAAGTAAGTAAAATAAAATAAGCGTGGGGAAAAAAAGAAACCAGAATCTCTAACTCTGAAAACCTTTACTAATTATTATGAATTTGTTATTAATACACATCTGAAAAACATGATTTTGTTATGCTATAATGTGAGAATAAAATTTCTCATAAAATTCTTTTCTTGGTCACAACGGCTTTTTCTTCCATGATTAAGAGAAATGTAATAGAAAGGTGAAGGATAAGGAAAGAAATGTTTGAGGAAGGAGAGAAAGCCAAAACCTGTGTGTACTATCCCATTTTTATTTAGAGTAAATATAGTAATTATAAGTATGTATATTGTAGTCTTTTTTTCTCAGGTTTTACCAGAGTTCCCATCCCGGAGAGAACTATCTATATTTACAAAACTAACATGAGATTATAGATATGTGGGTGTGGTCTGGAAGGAGATGGCTGGGATAAGTAGTGGGAGAGGAGAGTGGAGGAAATAAGCATGGATTATAGAAGGAGGGAACAGAGTGACATGGCAGGTGACTAGAGCCCAAGGAGAAATATTATTCAGTGAGAAATTCCCATTGTTAGGATGGCAGATGGACATTTAAGAATGGGAACACATTAATATTAAATTCAAAGTGTTTGTGAGAAACATAATCCTTCCCATATCCTAAATCTTCATAAAAATCTGTTACCATTTGTGTAGGTTCCCACAGGAGGAGCCATGACAAAGAAAAGGGATAGTATTTGAAGAATAAGGCAAGATAGTTTTCAAACTCAATTGATTTAGCAGAAGCAGGAATTCAGGATCAAGCAACTCCAAGAAATATACCCCTCCTCTCTTTCAAGGAATTCCTAGAGAGAATAGGAGGGAAGTTGAGTCTCTTAATGTACATGTGATTGAGCTCATTTCATTTGAATCTTAACTTATAAGGTGGTATCAAGGACTCAGTTTTATCTGAGCATTATCAATTTCCTTCTTCTATTTCCCTATGCTCCATATTTTCCAAATCTCATTCCTCTATTCCCACACCTTTGTCTAAGAATTTCTGTACAAAAATTTGCCAATATGGGGCGCCTGGGTGGCTCAGTTGGTTAAGCGACTGCCTTCGGCTCAGGTCATGATCCTGGAGTCCCGGGATCGAGTCCCACATTGGGCTCCCTGCTCAGCGGGGGGTCTGCTTCTCCCTCTGACCCTCTTCCCTCTCATGTTCTCTGTCTCTCATTCTCTCTCTCAAATAAATAAATAAAATCATAAAAAAAAATAAATTTGCCAATTTGACATTTTTGGTTCATATGCCAAAAATGGGCACAATATTCAGTTAAATCTCATTTAACCGGGTCCCAGATAACAGCAATATCAATTCACTTTGATTTTCTACATTTAATAATAGGAGAAAGAAGATATTCAAAATTAAAGCTATAAAAACCAGAAATTTGATTAGAAAAGCAATTCTTCCTACTATATGCCATGCACTGTGAAAAACCCTAGGGAAACAGTTGTGAATGTGATAGATTTGGCTTCTAGACATGTGAAGATCACTAGCCATTCCAAAAACACTTGTCCTGTTTTATATATCTTCAAACCTAGGATTTTAACCCATATACCCAAGGTTCTCCAATAATAAAATGATTCACTTTTATATCTACAAAGACAGAAAAGTAGTTGAATGAATTCAAACTCAAAGAAATTTTCTTTAAGTTTTAGATGTCAACTCTCAATTCTCAAGCATTCTGTAATTGAAGTTTTACAAAAGAAATATTTCTAATACTTATTAGAATTGTGAAGGAAATGTAAGAATTTGATGGTGTTTCAAATTACTTCTAAGACTGGCTACTTAATTTGTGGGACCTAGTGCAAAATGAAAATGCAGGGCTCTTGTTAAAGACTTCTGAAGAGGGCGCCTGCGTGGCTCAGCTGGTTAAGCGACTGCCTTTGGCTCAGGTCATGATCCTGGAGTCCCTGGATCGAGTCCCGCATCGGGCTCCCTGCTGGGCGGGGAGTCTGCTTCTCCCTCTGACCCTCCTCCCTCTCATGCTCTCTGTCTCTCATTCTCTCTGTCTCAAATAAATAAATAAAATCTTTAAAAAAAAAGACTTCTGAAGAATTTTTAAGACAGTGGCAGTAGGGCATTTAAACCAGCACAAAGCCCTTCTAAGTTGCGGGCTCTATACAAATGCAGAGGTCTCATGCCCATGAAGCCAGCCATGGCCCTAAGCTTATGATTCACTTAATTTGTTCTAGAATTTTATTTGATACTTGACAAAGCAAATACCTAGTAGAGGGAGAAATATAACTGTAACCAGGAAAGCAGGTAAACAAATTTTATCACAATATCACCTAAGCAAATGCTAGGGAAACTGACATTATAATATTTTTTTAAATGTTTCACCTAATATTTAAAACTGTTAATTACCAAAAAAAATCTCAGAAATCAGATTAGCAATACATTCTATGGATATGTAGGATTTTAAGGTTTAGAAGGTAATTTGGCCTGCAGATACTTACTTAGAAGAAGTATCAGATTTTCCCTTTTCTGTAAATGAGCCTATGATAGTGTAACTTCTACTGAAAAAAGAAAAATTATTTAGGAAATGGAAGTTTGTCAGAAATTTATAACCATAAGAAGCCATCCTGTGAGATGAGGTGCTCTTTAACAAGCAGGTTTCACTTAATTAATTATGGGCAATTTACTTTCTAATCAGATATAAGTAATTGCATAAAAACAGGAAATAAATTATATTTGAGTTCTTAAATTTTCTCATCTTACTTAGTACATATTATATGGTTTGCCCCAGTTAGCTCTTCTACAAAAAAAATTTATTTCCTACTGCTCAGAGATTCATTTTCTTCATCTTTTTATTTATTTTTTAAGATTTTATTTATTTATTTGACAGAGAGACACAGCAAGAGAGGGAACACAAGCAGGGAGAGAGGGAGAGGGAGAAGCAGACTCCCAGCTGAGCAGGGAGCCCGATGCGGGGGCTGGATCCCAGGACCCCGGGATCATGACCTGAGCCGAAGGCAGACGCTCAACGACCGAGCCACCCGGGCGCCCCCATTTTCTTCATCTTAAAAATGAGAATCACCTACTTGAATTCTGAATGCTTTCCCAGCCCTAATTAAATTCAGATCACCTATTGGTAGCACACTGCCTACAAATCCCTGTGCAGAGGATATAAAAAAAGAGTAAGCCACCATTTCTGACCACAGATGGTTTACAACCCAGAAGGCAAGGCAAGCAATTCAGTCAATAATTACAACGGAAGACCACTCCAAAATTCTAAATTTTTAACTCTAACAGAAAATCTTACCAAAGAAATGCAGAACCTTGTAAAGTTTAGATATGATATAAAATTAATGGACTGAGAGCATGTAACTCAAATCAATCTCCTTAAACAGTAGATGTAGGTGCTAGAGGCCTAAGTGAGTTTTTATGCTGTCTTACAGCCAGTATTTTGGCTGTAAGTACAAACTCCAACGGCCATATTAACCTTATACGTGAGCTTCCTCCGTATTGGGATGTGTTGACTGAATACATAACATGTGGACATATTTCAGACTCCATTTATCTTCATCACTGACTACTGCAGTAATGGGCCATGAGGCTGAACACCGACTTCCTTAATCTACTTGTTTTGTATCCTGGAAAACTCTATTTTGTTGGCAACCTTTTCAACGTTACATGGCTTTCATCTCACATATTTGGTCCAGTTTATTAAATCAGGTTATTGTACATCATTCATCTCTTAATAAACAATGAAAATCAAGAAGATTAAGTCTATCATAAAAAGTTTGAAATCTATCATAAAATAAAACCAAAGTAACAGAAATTGAATTAATATGGCTTTAACATGATTTTCAAAGGTCTCCAGTCTAAAGTTTGGGCTCAATTTCCTGGCTGGTTTAAAATGAGACCAAAGAACTTAAATGATGTGCCTGAGGAGAGGCCGTGATCAGTGGCTGGACAAGCTTCAGAGAGGCTGCATCAGATAGGAAGCTTACACGTTCTGAACTTCAAAAGAATCAAGAGCACAGTTATCATTAATGAAAATGTGCTTACTCGATTCCAAGACTTGAAATGGTACCTCCCCAGTCACCAACTTGGAAAATGTAATGTTGATGTCATAAGTTGGGATCCCAGGGGAACAGACACGGGGATGGAGATTTGCAAGTGGGTGGCTTATTGTGAAGTGTCTGCAGGAACAGGACTTAGAAGGGAGTGAGAGGCAGGACTGGGCAGGGGGAGAAGTTGAACTGTGGTGCATTTGCGGCAGAGTGCTCAGCCACTCCCACACGGAGCCCTGGGGCTGGGTTAGTACCTTACATACATCCCAAATTAAAGCAGAGGCTAGGCCTTAATACCCTGAGGAAGGCTTCAGCCTGGAGAAGTCAGCAGACAACACTGCTGACAGGTAGGAGCATGGGTGCCTTGGTCCTACAGAGGGCACCTGGGCTGTGCACCTGAGCATCCACTAGAGTTCACCCCTTGCATCACTAAGATCTGCTTGCTTCGTCCCATCTGAGAAGAACTCTTCCAGGATTCTGGTTGTCTTTTTTCCAGGGAAGACTTACCTAAGGAAAGTTAGCAGAATGAAACTGGAGCCTACATGATTATAGCTAGTCTCAGGGCTGCAACGAATGCTTATCTTTTTGCTTGACTACCCATTCTAGAATATTCTCACTCTTATCTAGTACCTCTGCTAGTCTAAGGGGCTTATCTGAGGGGGCGGCCTGACTCTCATCCTGAAGTTTTAGAGTCCCATACTGTCTAAAAAAAAATAGGGCTTCTGTCATTGTTGATTTACTTTCATAATTGGATAGTAGAGAACCTGGCTTCAACATTTGTCCATTTACTATAAAAATTAGGAGAGAAGCAAGAGACACTATAGTAAATCATCTGGGTGCCAAATATATTCTCCCTGCTACCATTGTGTAACAACAGCACTACTATCTCCTGATCAATAGAATCAATTACTCCCATTAAGATGGTGCTTCTGCCTTGCCTAACTGGTGGTCTTGGTACAAAGAACAAAAGTGACCAGGAGGCACCTAGTTGTGTTCCCTCGTGAAAGCCTTCTCCCTTTGGAACCAGATTCTTTGGACCAGTAGTGTCTTGTAGAGAAGGGAAGCCCAAATTCTCCAAGTGCATCTCTGATATCAATGGTAAACACAGCACAGAGAATGCAAGACAGAGGGTTAGTACAGGGATTATTAGTATATAATAATTATATTAGTAGTAGTATAGGGTAAGGTCAAGGATTGGGAGAAAAGTTAAAATGATTATTGTAGTGATTGAGGCAAAAACTGATGAGGGCCTCAAAGTAAGGCAGCAGCAATGAAGAAAGATCGGCATCTGAAACACTAAAATCATGGAATAAACCAGATGAATAGAAGGAGGGTCCTAAGGGAGAATGAGAAATCTTAGCTAATCCCTATGACTCTAGCTTAGGTTACTGCTAAGGAAGAAAGAGGATACAGGGGAAAGAGCAGGTTTGGCTCTTTATTTGGTTTGTTTTCAAGTTGCCACAGGAGATTTAACACTTTAGGGTCCTATGCTGACCAATCAGTGACATTGAGGGGGTCCCCTGATTCCTTATTTGCTGTTTCAAACTGCAGGCTTTCTTTAAATGACCTGCACATGAAAGTTAGCTGTGCTCCTTGAATTCTGGAATCTGGAGCAAACATAACTTCATATCTTTTAAATACTCCTATAGAAATTTATTTATTTATTTATTTATTTTTACACAAATTGAAGGTTTTATTTACATAATAGGGCTAGTAAAGGATACAGAAGAAGCCTCTTGGTCAAATGTATAAAGGAAAAGCTCTAAAATTCAATTTTCAGTAGGATGCGGACCCGGATATTAAAAAAAAAAAAAAAAAAAAAACTGAAGACAGAGAAAAAGGCAAAAAGGTAATCTGCAACATGGATGCCCTGTCACTGGGGAAATGAGCATTCAGTGACAGTTTGGACAAGTTCATCTTCTATACACATGAATCTGGCTCCCAGGACAATCCCTGCAAGGTTTTGACTAATGAAATTTCTAAGTTAATTCTTAATCAGACTATTCAAATTTCAGGGCCAAATGTTCTTGGCCTGATAGTGTCTCCAAGAGACCTTTCCTCTCTCACTACCTTGGGCGTGAGGTATGGAAGGTCTTTGTCGGACAGGCCTCGGCAGCTCTGGTCCCTTTCCAGGTCACACACTGTAATCACGGAGGCTCCAGTTTCATTCTGCTGACTTTCCTTACGTAAGTCTTCTCTGGAAAAGAGACCAACCAGAATCCTGGAGGAGTTCTTCTCAGATGGGAAACCATTGGTTTAGTTATGTCTCTCACTGGACTGTAAGAGAACTGAAGGTTAGACAGTGACTGTGTTACATGCACTTGTATTTCATCAGCACATAAAGAGTATCCAGCACATGCTTATAAAATTAAATTGTCCCACTGAAGTGGACACAAGATCTGATCACAATGCAATGATTATTAATAACCCCACACTAAAAATTATGGCCCAACTCCTATTGTTCCTCTCGAAATAGTCACCTGGGAATATTTAAATTTTTTTAATAAGCCAAGTATCAAAAGAAAATTCAGAGAATTCTACTTGCTCTGAGTATTTTAATCAGTGAGAAACAAACTATGAACGGGGGTACTTCAAGCCTGAAACTTGTATGGAGCTCAGAGCTGTGCTGCTACAGGATGCCTTATAGAGCGAAAGTGAAGTTGTTTAACCTTCACAGTGATTGGATATTACAGTGGGGTTTTCCAGACAGCAGGCAAGTGGTTAACTATGATTATCCTGTACCATTTTAGGAACATGATTTAAGTTTTATTTATTATTACTGGAGGCATTTTCAAGAAATAACCTGTTTCATTTATACTCATGAAGTAAGCTACACTAAAGTTTTGCTTATGGGGCTTAACTGGTTTTGTCTGTGAGGGAGATCTTCAAGCCAGGTCTCCATTTCATTTTATTTTAACAAAGAATATTAAAAATATTCTAGGTGACTTAATAAGTTACGTTCTCATTGATCAAAATGACTGTGAAACTTTGTTCTGTAATCACTTTAAGAATGTGACATCTTTTTAAAGCCGATCCTGAGTGTTGAAAAATAGTCATCTTTGGGGATGAACTTATTTTTAGGAAAACGACCAAAATTATAAGCCAAGTATGATACTAATTCAGTTAGAAATTACACTTTAGAATGAAATAATGAAATTATGTTGTTTCTTGCGTACTTACTTGAAAGGCAAGTCCAAAAGAGGAAGTACAGAAACATTAGGAGCAACCAAAACAACATTGGAATAAGGACCTATTTTAGAGAGTTCAGGACTTCTTTGGAAGCTTAAGTATTATCTTTGTAAAAATCCGACCCATTCCTTTATAGTCACCCATCTTCCCTCCTGGCCTGCTTTCACTGACACAATTGACTGAGTTAGGAAAAATCAAGCATAAAAATTTTGATAAGGCATCTATCTTACCACTACAGAATATTTGGACAAGCTGATATTAGGCAAATATTATTGGCCCTTGTTTATAATAGTTATTACAATAGAGTTTACTGAGGTAAATTAATGCATCTCTGTGCTTGTTTCTCAGACGAGATACCCCTTCTTCTCCATCAGGATTCCTATGGGATCTAATAACAACTTGACAGTGTCCATACCTTAATTTCTATCTCTGTAACTAGAAGTCTTTGACATATCACTCTATGCCTTTAATTCTTCCAGATTTTTTCCCACTTGCCCAATCCTGACTTCTCTCTAGAGCCATACCATTCAATGTAGTGGTAGAGTAGACAGAATAATCCATACCCCATCCACCCTGGCAAAGATAACCACATTCTAATCCCCAGAACCTGTGACTACATTACCTTAGATGGCAAAAGGGACTTTGCAGATGTGATGAAGGACATTGGGATGGTAGATTATCCTGAATTATTAAGGTGGGTCCGTTGTAATCATAAAGGTCCTTATAAGGGGCACCTGGGGGCACAGTTGGCTAAGCATCCAACTCTTTTTTTCTTTTAAGACCTTATTTATTTATTTGAGAGAGAGAGCCAAAACCAAGAGTTAGATGCAGGGGCACCTTGATGGCTCAGTCAGTTAAGCATCTGCCTTTGACTCAGGTCATGATCTCCAGGTGCTGGGATTCAGCCCTGCTCAGCAGGGAGTCTGCTTCTTCCTTTCCCACTGCCCCTCCCCCCCAACTTGTGCGTGCACACTCTCTCTCAAATCAATAAATATATATTTTTTAAAATAAGAGAAAGAGGAAGGCAGGAGAGTTAGAATCAGAAAAGGAAATGTGACAATGGAAGCCAGAGAACACAGTGACACAGCTGGGAGTGAAGGAATATGGGCAGCCTCCGGAAGCTGGGAAAGAGTCTGTAGAAGGAACATAACTGCCAACACCTTGATTCTAGCCCCATAGGACCCATTTTGACTTCTGACTTCCAGAACTGTAAAATAATAAATTTGTGTTGTTTAAACGAAAGGTTGTAGTAATTTGTTGCAACAACAGAGGGAAATTAATTCAGCTAGCCACTCGTCTCATGTGCTTGATTAAATTTAACTGAATTAAGTTTTTAAATTTTGAAAATAAATTTTTCATTCTAGCTATATTTCAACCTCAATAGCAACCTGTGACTGGTGGATACCATATTGGACAGCACAGGTTATACAACGTTTCCATTATTACAGAAAGTTCCATCTAACAGCATTGAATTGTGCTGCTATAGAGGTCTTTTTGACTTACCCCAGATATCCTACCACCATAGTAGATTTAATAAAGTTAAACTGAACGCCTTTAATTCCAAACCTTCTTGTCAATAGCGGTGACCCAGAAGACTATCAAAAGCAGTAGATGTGACTTTGCTTCAAAAATTAATTTGATAACGATTGTTTCAAGAATCATATGGCAGCCCACAGATAAGGAAAGGGAGAGACAGTCCCATTACAGGTCCTGCTTTTTGTTGGTGTCCCCTGCTGGAAGCCTATCAGTTTACCTCACAAAATGTAAAAGCAAAATTCCCTGTTACCTTCAAGTTTGGCAGTATCTCTGTTTACCCTGAATTGCAATTAGACTTCTCCCTCTATCCAGTTCTGCTTTATTCCCTTTCCTTTCACAGGCATTGATCCTTCACAAGCATGTTGTGTCCTAAATTCCATCTCCATGTCTATTCCTGGAGAATTACTCTCCAACATCAGTTTACATCTCCAGCCAAAAAATATATTAAAAACAAAACTTATTCTCTAACTGCTCAGACTGTCCACAGATTTCTCTTCTTCCCTCTTCTTATAAATCCAGTTTTTGTCTTTGTTTATTAACAACATTCTAATGACAGCTCTCACTTGTATATGTAAGTAAAATATTTCTATGTTAATGCTAACTAAAAATCTAGGAATTGTTCTTTGACACTACAAATTTGGAGAAAATAAAACAAAAACACATACATAAAGAACACTAACAAATCTATAGAACAAACATTTAACACAAAAGAAAATAGGCAAAATATTGATTAGGCACTCACAAAATAGTATATCAAAAGGGAAATAAATATGCAAAGGTGTTCAGAATCATTAGTGATCAATGTAAACTGAAACTTCAATGTAATACCACTAAACTTTCAACAAAATCGCTAGATTTAAAAGGACAACAATAGGTATGTTGGTGAGGATATTGAGCAACTACCATTTTCATACACTGCTAAAGTAAATTGGTTCAAATATTTTAGGAAACTTTTGGCAATATCTGCTAAAACTGAAGATACACACAACCCATGACCCAAGTACTCCACTACTGGGGGAAATGCCAAACAGAAACGTGTGCAAATGTTTACTAAAAGACATGCACAGAATGTTCAGTGACCTCTTGTATAATAATTCCAAACTGGAATCAATGAAAGTGTTCATCAATAATAGGTGGCTAATATATTTTACCCATACAATGGAATACTACAGCATTAAGATTAAATGAACGAATGTTGCACAAAAACATGAATGAGTCTCTTGTTTGATGTTGAGCAAAAATTTAGATATAAAGTAATGTATGTTATGGACTAAACTATGCCCCCCAGTGCCCTCCAAATTCATTTGTTGAAGCCCTAACTCTAAATGTGACTGTTATTTGGAGATAGGGCCTCTAGGGATATAATTAAGATTAAATGAGATCAGAAGGGTGGGGCCCTAGTCCAAAAGAATTGGTGTCCTTATAAGGGGAGGAGGAAATACCAGGAGTGGATGTGCACCATGAGAAGGAGGCCATCTACAAGCCAGAAAGAGAGCCCTCTCCAGACACTGACCCTGCGAACACCTTAATCTTGGACTTTCAGCCTAAGAACTGTGAGAAGATAAATTTCTATTATTTAAGTCACCTAGTCCATGATACTTTGTTATGGCAGCTCGAGCAGACTAACATGATTTAATATGAAGTATTAGGAAAAAATCTAATCTGTGAAATCAGAAGTAAAGTGAACTCCCTTCAAGAAAGGACATTGTTTATGACTAGAAGGCCTGAAGGGGACATCTGGGGTGCTGCTAGTGGTCTATTCCTTGATCTTAGTGGTGAATACATGAGTGTTATTATAAAATGCTATGGAATTTTAGACTTACGATATGTGTTGCTCATTAAATATTATACATCAATTTATAATTTATTTAAAAAATAAACAGGAAAGGGGCACCTCCATGGCTCAATTGGTTGAGTGACTCTTGGTTTTGGCTCAGGTCATGATCTCACAGTCATGGGATTGAGCCCCGCATCAGGCTCTGCACTCAGTGCAAACTGCTTCAGATTCTCTCTCCCTCTCCCTCCCCCTCTGCCCTTCTCCCAGCTTCCATGTGTGTGTGCACACATGCATGCTCTCTCTCTCTCTGTCTAATAAATAAAATCTTTAAGAATAAATAAATAAAATAAATAAACAGGAAAAATCAGACTCATGAGGGGAGGGTAAATGATGGATACCAGAAGAGTTCAGCAGAACTGGATAAAATAAAGCCCTCTAATCCCCACTTCCTCATGGGAACTGATACAAAACCGGTTTTCTGCATTCCTTTTCTCATCCCTATATTTTTCTCTTATTCTCAGAGCATATGTTCCCTTAGGAGAACCTAAGGAAGCAGCTCTCAATAGAGCTGACTCTAAAAGAATGGGGCAGGAAAAGGCAGTCATGTGGCCAAAGGTTACATGTCAAATATATGTTTGTTTCCAAAAACAATTTGTGAGCCTGCAGGACTGAGCTTGTATGGGTACTGTCCAGCCTGGTTTCATGAACAGTGGTCTCTAAATAGTTCCTCAATAAAAAGTATCTTTAGAAAGTACAAACTAAGAATTTATCACCACTTTGGATTTTATATGCCTTGTATATTTGTTTCTTTAGATAAAACTCCAGGAAATTACTTCATCTTTTTTTTTTCTCCTGAGTGACCTTCAGAAAGTTTTGGCAAGAATTTGCTCAGATCAGGCAAAATATGGCATTTGACTTTGGATTTGTGTAACTATATATGCTGGCTTCAGGAACATTTGGTTTTGCCTACAGTTATCCTTGAAGCTGGATTCAGCACTTCCCCCTATTTACTCTTAAGAATTGATTGCCTTCACAGACCTGTACCTCTGAAACAAATAATACATTATATGTTAAAAAAAGAAGAAGAAGAAGAAGAAGGTAGTAGGAAGGGAAAAATGAAGGGGGGGAAATCGGAGGGGCAGACGAACCATGAGAGACTATGGACTCTGAGAAACAAACTGAGGGTTCTAGAGGGGAGTGGGGTGGGGGGGATGGGTTAGCCTGGTGATGGGTATTAAAGAGGACAACATACTGAATGGAGCACTGGGTGTTATACATAAACAATGAATCATAGAACACTACAACAAAAACTAATGATGTAGGGCGCCTGGGTGGCTCAGTTGGTTAAGCGACTGCCTTCGGCTCAGGTCATGATCCTGGAGTCCTGGGATCGAGTCCCGCATCGGGCTCCCTGCTCAGCAGGGGGTCTGCTTCTCCCTCTGACCCTCTTCCTTCTCGTGCTCTCTGTCTCTCATTCTCTCTCTCTCAAATAAATAAATAAAATTAAAAAAATACTAATGATGTAATGTATGGTGATAAACATAACATAATAATAAAAAAAATTGACTGCCTTCAGAGGCAATATTAAGTGATATATATTTTTCTCAAGATTTGGGAAAATATTTGGGGAAAGTAGTTTTATGTCAAATACCATAGAGCAGCTATTCAATAAACACCCCATTCAGTATTTTTTTTTCCTGCACTTAGGTTCTTTTTGGCTTCATAGCAATCTGAGGTCTTCTCACTCTGATATTTTCCCTCATTTTCCTGGCTAAATCCTTTCTGCTCCACAGTCTTCCAAAGTCCAACACTAGATAGCCAACCCTCCTGATGCATATACAGCTCGGTGAGAAAGGCAGTCCAATCTTTGATCTTTCTCAGTTAGCAGTCCTGTGGGCTTGACCAGTGTTCCATATTCCACCAGAACTTTGGATGATAAATTTTTGCTAAGGCATTGCATATAAGCAGAAAGGTAAGAAATATCTTTTGCATATTTGTTCTGATTAACAAAAATTTAGCTTAGAATCAGGACTCCTTGAGCCCATAATTTCTCAGTGCTACACATTCCCCATAAATTTGAACATTTGTGGAAAAATTGGGGACACTTAAAAATTGTGGTGCTGTGGGGGCCCCTGGATGGCTCAGCCAGTTAAGCAGCTGGCTCTTGATTTCGGCTCAAATCACGATCCCAGGATCGGCTCATGTCATGCTCCATGCTCAGCAGGAAGTCTGCTTGAGATTCTCTCTCTCCCTCTGCCTTCCCACTGCTTGTGCTCTCTCTTTCTCTCTAAAATAAATAAGTAAATCTTTTTTTAAAAATTGTGATGCTGTGAAAATACAAGGTGTTTCTATTCTTTTATCTTGCTTCCATGATTCTGCCCTACATGCAG
Organism: Mirounga leonina; assembly: GCF_011800145.1. Classification (NCBI taxonomy): domain Eukaryota; kingdom Metazoa; phylum Chordata; class Mammalia; order Carnivora; family Phocidae; genus Mirounga; species Mirounga leonina. The sequence continues at coordinate 6,888,082 of NW_023270889.1, forward strand.
AAAAGCAGGAAAGACACTAGCCAATAACAGTTGACCATGGTTAACATCAAAACACGTGCATACCATACAAATAAAAGAATCTCCTTTTCATATGACATACTGCCTTCTCAACTTGTGTCATTTCTTTGTGATGACTCAAAATAGTGACTGAGACGATAAATGCTTTCACTTTGGATAGATCAAAATGCCTGTGACAAAACTGTTCTGGTCTAATGCAGTACAGAGTAATCCATACACCTTGTGAACACTGCCATCCTCAGAAAAGTGTCAATACCTGAGTTTCTGTCACTTACCCTATTTTGAAGATCTGGGCTGGTTGTATTGCTTTCTTTGCTTTCTGTGGTCCTGTGTACTAATTCATTATGGCATCGAACTTTACTTACACTTACTAAATCAAATGCACATTTGGCCTGCCCTGTCATTTCAACCGTCTATCCATCTAGTCATACATTTTAAAAAATGCTTGTTGACTAGCTCTTATTTGTAAGGCATCTTGTAATATAAGGGTTATAAAGATGAATAAGGTAATTCCCCATATTCATTAACTTCACATTTAATCAAGGAAGTTATACACAGAAAACAGAACCAATAACTATAAACAATAAAGACAAAGTAGAAGAGGAGAAGTTGTTTATTGCCTGAAGGAAGGAGGGGAGCCAGAATGATCTTTTCAAAAAGCAAATCAGATCATGTCTCTCCTCGGCTTAAATCCATCTAATGGTAGCCCCATCACATTCAAAATAAAACATAAAATGTGTTTCAAACCAATCTCCAGCTTTTTAGCCAGCCTTAAATCCTAGGATTTTATTTCTTATTCATTGTGTGTCTGCCACACTGGTCTTCAATTCAAACAGGAGGTAGAATATAAATGTTACTGGTTGCATATCTTATGCTTATATATCAAAGGAGCCCCTTCTGTAACATGTCAAAAACAGTGGAGCCACCATAAAATACTTTTGGTAGAGTCAAAATTTCTCAATAACAGACCACAAGGGAAAGAAGGAAGAATTTATGCTATGACTTGTCATCACATCCATAGTATGGTGCTTTGGTTTTAAAGTGGTGTCTTTCCACAGCAGCCCCCAAACTCAACATTAGGAAAGAACTCATCTGGAAAAGCTTTCTCTGATTATATATCTTTTAGAAGTTGCATGATAAGTGAAAGGATGGTTTTCAGAGCAATAATAATAGCAATGATAATAGCAGCAGCTAACATTTGTTGAGCACATTGCTATGTATTTATGTCAAGCACTAACGCTAATTTCTTTATACATAGCATTTAAGTTAATTCCCCTCAAAACCATGATGTAGTACTATTACTATTATTATTTTCTAGATGAAAAAGCAAACTTAGAGAAGTCAATACTTTGCACAAGAATATAATTTGCTATCTAGAACGAGCTTTTATTTTTTTATTTTTTAGAATGTGCTTTTAAAATTATGTCATATATCACTTAATGTCAATATAACAAATTTTTGTTACACCATAGCAAATATTTCTGGATTCCTTGTTATTCTAAGTAGTGTTAGCACTTGTTTTATATTTTGAAGCCCTAGAAATACAGAACTATTGCAAATGATAGTTTGTTCCTAGGGCTGGGCCTGAAGATAGACACAGCAATGAACGTACAGGCAAATTATTTTGATAGATAAAAACTATACCTTTGAAAAAAACTATTTCTTTGGGGATTTTTACATATGTAATTAAATATGAGTATGTATTTTGATAATTTCTCAAAAGGCATCAAAAGTAAATACTGTTATTTTAAATGATGACATGATAAAAAAAATCAATAGTCTCTCACTGCTATTAAATTTCAGCATTTCCTCAATGGCTCCTCTGGTTGAGACCACCATGGCTCAAAGTAATACATTTTGCAGTGAGAAAAGACACATCAAGCTTTAGTGTGGTTTATTGAAGCCTGATGTGAGGGGTTTATTTCTTCTTGTACTTACAGAGCAGAAGACTCTCTGGAGTGCTTGAGAATCTGATTATTAAGCTTGACTTAGGTGGGACTCATGAATTGGCATTTTAACCAGTATCCAAGTGATTTAATTTAGTGTCAGGGAAGTCTTTTTGAAAAATATTGTTCTCGGACATACTCAAAGTACTTCTTTACTTAGGGAAAAAAAGGGAGCCAAGCAACATCTTCTTATTTGACTAAAGGAATAGAAAAATAGGGAAAGAAGACCCCCATCTCTGATAAAGTAGGGTTGCCAGATTTAACAAATAAAAACATAAGACATATAGTTAAATTTGAATTTCAGATAAATAATGGATCATTTTTTTCAGATAAACAATAGATAAGTATGTCTCATACAATATTTGGGATACATTGTAGTAAAAAATTAGTAATTGTTTAATTGAAATTCAAATTTACCTAGGTATCTGTTCTTTTATCTGGCAACGTTATAGAGAGGACAATCAAGTTTCAATTCAATGGATTTTAAGATTGCACTCATGTTTGTCTAAGCCCAGCTGAACATTATAAAGGTCCTTTTTCACTTTTATTTCACAAGAGTGATAGCACATTTTATTACAAAAAAATTTTTAAATCTAAACTAAAGAAAAAAACACAGGAAACAAGAATAAAAATTCTGCACCATTCATAGCAGATATGTTGCTAGGCACTCCCTTCCAGTTGAGTGTAGTTCAGTCTGGCAAAGCTTATTGAGATAGAATCCACTAGCATACTCCACATTACCTAAGACATGATCTGTTTCCTGAACAAGCTGAGCTGCTATTCTCATCATCATGAAGATACCATAATTAGCTCCTATAATTAGCAGGGAGAGGACCTGCGTGCTTTTAAGATGGTAAATTTGAAAGGAATTATTTTCTGATTGACGTAAAATCCCACTTATCTTGATATCACACTTCCAGCCAATTCAGTTATCCATTAAACAGCCATAAATTCACAATTAAAGGAGAAGAGCTTCAGAAGTAGAAAATAAGACAGTGTCAGCATATGTTCTATACCTATATGCATGGGATCATGAGTAAGCTTACCCTTCTTGCCTTTAAAAATGTGATTATGATTTGTTCTGGCCTGTGGATTAAAAGCAGCAGGGAGGTTGTTGGTTGACTATGAGAATCCAGCGCACTGAGAAATTGTATTAGATGGAAAATTCTACAAACTAAAGACCATCCCAGGCTGGTTGGGCTGGGAGCATGAAACCTTCTGTTCGTCAATGTCCCCATAGAACCTCACTCCCTTACAGTAAGATGGACCTTCAGCAATGGGGATATAACTACCTGCACTTTCAGGTTTCTCAGAAGCTAACTCAGGCCCCCATTTCCAATCTAATCTCTTATTCCTTTCCTTGCCAGACATGAGCAGAATGGGAAACAGAGGTGCTGCATGAGGATCCAAACCTGGTCCTATCACTTCCACCTGGCACCAACTCATTGCTCTCACCTTGCCTGGTCCTCAGCTACCAGAGCTCTCAGCTGCTATTTATTGGAAGTAACTTCTGCAACCCTAGCCAGCTTTAGAGCCACCACCTGCTCCATCTGGCTCATAGCATCTTTGTAGGTATATTAATTTGCTAGTTGCCATAACAAACTACCACAAAGTGAGTGGCTTAAAACAATAGGAATTTATCATCTAATGGTTCTTTCAGGCTAGAAATCAGATGTCAAGGTGTCAACAAGGCCATGCTTCCTCGGAGGTGCAAAGAAAAATCTGTTCCATGCCTCTCTCCTAGCCTTTGGTAGTTTGCTGACCATCTTTGGGGTTCCTTGATTTCTGCTCTATCACCCATGTTTTCATGTTCACATGATGTTATCTCAGTTGTGCATCTATGTCCAGATTTCCCCTTCTCATAAGGACACTGGTCATCTTGGATTAGAGGCCCACTCTACTCCAGAATAACCTCAGCATAATTAATTATATATGCAATGCCTCTATTTCCAAATAACATCACATTCTGAGGTACTGGGGTTTAGGACCTCAACATAATAATGTGGGGCTGGGACACAATTTGATCCATACAGCAGGGTTCAAGAGAAATGACAAATGTGAAAGCACCATAGAAACTTAAGCATGATATATAGATACTACTGGGGGGGAAGGGAAGTGCCTTCTCTGTTTTCCTGACATTTGCACAAAGGAATTAATTTTCACCACTATCCCTATACTGTAAATGTGGAAGGAAATACTTGCTTTTCTCTTTCTACAGGACTCTTTCTCATCTAAAGTGGAGGATGAATCACTCATCAAAAACAATAAGGAGTATATATGAGAAAGTAAAATAAAATTTTAAATACAAGATTATAGGGGCGACTGGGTGGCTCAGGTGGTTAAGTGTCCAACTCTTAATTTCAGCTCAGATCAATGATCTCAGGGTCCTGAGATCAAGCTCTTTGTTAGGCTCCACGCTGGGCATGGAACCTACTTAAGATTCTCTCTCTCTCCCTCTCCCTCTGCACCACCCCCCCAGTACAAGAATATATATGAAAGTGAATATTTGTATATAAGGGGCAAATGAAAACTGAAGCTACACAGTAAATCCTTCTCTTGCATGATAACTGTTACAGTCACGGTATTTGGGGGATTACAGTGTGTCACGGTCAGTGTTGTGTGTGACACTGTGCTAAGCATTTTGAGTATGCCGTTTTATCCACACAACAACTGTGGGCAATATTGTTGTGCCCATTTTAGAAATAAAATGATGACTTTGAGGTTCAGACCCTTCACACGACTGAAAATCACCCAAGTCGGGAGCATCAGAGCTGGCAGCACAGTCTACGTGTCTGAACTTGAAGCCCATGCTCTTAACCACTATGTTCTGAGGAGGTCTCAGAGTGGGTGGGTGGGGGTGGAAGAGAGGGAGAGAAACAGGCCACAGGTGTGAAAGACATTATAAAAGAGGAATCAAGAGGACTGGGAGAAGGCTAGATTTGAGAGGGAAGGAGGAGTTGGCAGAGGTCACTGAGGATTTGAGCTTATGTGGCAGGAGAATGATGATAACTCTGGCAGAAGTGAAGAAGTGCAGAGAGGGAGCAACTGGGGGAAAGAGAGGGCCAGGGTGGAGACGAGCTCAGTTTCAGACATGCCCAGCTCGGGCCTCAAAATCCTAAGAGAGGGAGCCTATGGTCCCAGCAATCCAGTAATCCACAGGCACAGATACAGAGGAAAAGTCAAGTGTTGCAACAGACATAGGAGAAATTGGAAGGAAATGAGAAACATCAGGTTTAAATTTTCCCAGTTCTAAATTTTTAGAGCATTTTCTTACAAGAAGTCACTTCAATCATGTTTATTGATGATTGGTGAGAGGGTGGGGTGTGAATTCTATTTCTTCATCACCACTGCCCAGTTCAAATTTAATCTTTTGAGATTAAATATCTCCCCCATTTTTTTTCTCAGGAAAAGGCAAAACAATTTAAATTATAAAGTATCCAAGAAAAATAAACCTCTATTCCTATTCATTTCTATTAATGTCTGCCTTTTTCACTAAGTAACAAGGGAATTTAGCATTTTCCTTGGTCTTTTTACTGGTTTGTTGCATGATGTTAGGTAATGTAATTTCTATTTTTTGTTTTTCTAGTTGTAAAAGAAATCTTTGACCATAAGGATATTTTGTGAATGTATGAGCATATGCCATTTTCTTTAACATAAAATTTTTATGGAATACTTATGTAAATCTACACATATTAAATTAACTCATATTTGTATTGGGGGAGAAGATAGTACAAGGTGATTTCTCACAACACAAATTCTGATTCACTGCCTAATGAATCATGTACTTAAAAATGCTGAGAACATATTGACATCCTGACACCTTGTAATGTCTCATCTCTTCTACCCTCACAAACACTCCTTCCTTCTATTGTCAATTGCTATACCCCATAGAATGAAAACTTACTACATCATATTTCCCTAATCTCTGTCCCTGCCTTCTCCAGTAGCTTGTTAACTAGACTAACTTGGTTAGTCTCATTTGTTCTTGTTCTTTCTTTTTGCTTTAATTGGTACAGTACAATAGTGTGTTGCTAGCTCTTTCTTGATTACCATCCTCTAATAAACCATGAGCAGGTTATCACTGATTCAACTTTAGAGCAGAGTTCCTACACATGAGAGAAACAAAGTAATCATTCCCAGTGGATCCTGAATGTGGTCTCACGACCAGAAGCATCAGCATCGCCTGGAAAACTTGTTAGAAATGCAAATTCTTGAGACCCACAGCATCAGCCATTTGAGGGAAAGGAGGCATTAAGTCCAGCAATCCTCAATTTAACCAACCCCACAGGCAATTCTGATGCGTATTGAAATTTGAGAACCACTATATTAGAGTGACTGAATTTACTCAGCATAGAATGAGGGTTGTTCCTGACAGAACAAAATTAATATTCCTGCTTTTCATCAGGAAGGACTGGGCTTCATCAGAAGGGTTTTTGCTGTTTGTTTGTTTTAGGAGAAATGGTGACCTGCCTCTGTCATTAGCTGAGTAACCTTGGCAAACCTCTTGACGTCTCTGGGTTTCACTTTCCTCATCTATAAAATTAGAACCTCAAACTATGTGATCTCAATGGCATGCTCCCATTTCTAATAATTTACATTCTAATTTTTGGTACAATTTCTCTTATGGCTAATAGCATTTATTTTTAAGAGGGCAGACAAGAATCTGCATCATAAGGTCATATTAACATGGGTACATGGCAGTGAAACCCACATCTTTGGTCCTTTTAGGTAGCAGTCTATCAAGCATATTTTGTACCAAAAAAAAAAATGAGTCATATCTCTACAGCAGAGGGGAGTAAACTTTTTCTGTAAAAAGCCAAGTAGTGAATATTTTAGGCTTTGGGGGCTATTGGTCTTTGTCACTATTTCTCAACTCTGCTGCTGTAATATAACAGCCTAAATAATATGTCAAGGAGCATAGCTAAAATTTCAATAAAACTTTACTAACAAAAACAATGGTGGGCTGGATTTGGCCCATGGGCTATAGTTTGCCAACCCCCTGTTTATAATGTCTTCATTTAAAAAAATTAAAATAAAAGATTTAGCCATTTCATAGTCGATTGCTTAGTCGTTGGTCAGCTATTTAATTGCTATTCCACTCACAATTCATTAACTGATTGCAGTGATCAAAAGCAACTAAAAAATACTGGGGGTATAGCTCAGGGGTAGAGCATTTGACTGCAAAAGCAACTAAAAAATACTTAATGTCCCTATTCTGCCTTGATGGTGGTTGATTTGTAAACAATCAAGTAAAGCATTGTGTTGACCAGACCCAACTTTATGACTAATTCCCTACCTTAATGTCCAATGGAAACGAATATTCTGCTCTCATAGACACAATTTTAATTAGTTTGGGTTTACAGCTCCTACCATGTCACAGGGCATACCAAAAGAGAAGTTAATTTACCTCTATAGCCATGGATCTTACAGTGATCATTTAGCTGATGCTCTAATCTACAATTCTTAACCATAGGCTGCCTCTGCAGAATAGGTTATTAATTCTCTGTCTTATCAAAAGTTATTGATAAGACATCCTTAACACAGCTCCTTTGTTTAAAACCTTGACTGAAAAAGTAAAGATACCATTGCATTGTTATTATAGCAAGTCATGACATGCAAATAAATTCAACACATGCTGCTAATGTCTTTTCCTAATTAGTAAATTAGTGAGCCTGGGTAGAGAAGAAGAAAGAACCCAGATAGTGCTTTAATTTTTAGTGGCATGAATGTATCACAGAAACACAAGCAACCGGGCTCATTTCATAAATGGAAAAAGAAAAAAAAACTAAACATCTTTCCAAGTATAACAAGAAAACATGTTGGGTAATTTTGAAATTTCCCACCCTTCACTCTGGTCCCAAGTGAAAGCATATGCCAGAGCAACAACTTGAACTTATTCTGAACTTTGAGTTAGATTCATGCTAACCTTCCTTATTTTGTTATTTTTTCAGTATTATCTTTATTATCCTTCTGTGCCCACTTATAATTACTCCTCAACTGAATTTTTGTAGGATACAGTGCTTAATGGAGGGTCAAGTCTTGGACTGTTGATGCTTCCACCAACTTGATAGACATGTTGTCACTGTGTGCTGAGTGGAAAATGGGCACCACAGAGATAACAGCCTATTGTGTTTTAGAATGATTTCTAATAGGCTATATTTTCAAAAAGTATTAGTGAAATGAGAAATGAAAATGGAATTGAAATTATGTTGGCTCAGGTATATGCATCTGAATGTGCAAAAGGGCATCTGTCACCCACCTTCCCCTGCTTTTTCTAAGAAGGATACAATACAGTCTATGACTCCATTTCTTCAGTGACAGTTCATGAGATAAATATATCACATTCTAGGGCTAGATACTTTCCAGTGGTTATTGTTTTTATCATAAGACATGCTGCAGTGGGTATCAACCATATTTCCCGCATACTCACTGATCAAGTTTATGCCAGCAGCATTCTACTACAATACCCAGCCACATGGCTTACTGTCAGCCTGGGTATGGGAAAAGCCAGAAGTGTTGGGGAATTAAATCTCCCAGGAGCAGCCCTCACTCAGGCATGGCTGATATTGAAGGATAAATATCCTAACCTCCCCAACCTGTCAGGTTTGATAAATCCAGGTGTGTTCTATATGTAGTTCCCCAGAGACACTGAGCCCCAGTTGCTCCCAGCAATAATCTGCTTGATAATACACCTCCTTCCCTTCTCTGTCTTATTTTCTGCTCTCCTACTAATTCCCTCTGAGATAGCTTCCTAAATAAACCACTTGCACTCAAATCTTTGTCTTAGCCTCTGCTCGGGGGACCTAAAGCACATACTCAGGAAATCTTTTACATATTGGTATAAGCATTCAGTAAATTCAAGTTTGACTTTCTTCCCTTCTTGATATTTTATTAGTGAGGTAATCTGAAAAGAAGATGGTGATTGGAGCTCAAAAATGGGTTCACCAAAGGTCTCTCAAATCTCTATCCCTGGAGATGTCAGAAGTTGAGGCAGATGCTATGCTGCCTGAAATGGTTGTGATAACACTTACCTGAATCTCTGGGAAAGAACTCCAGATTTCTCATTTATACAACCTGGTTGGATTTAACAAATCAAAACATTAGGACCAATTTTTTAGTCAAAACTGATTTGGATCTTTCTACTCTGTACTTATTGAATTATGTTGTCTGAAGATAAAGAGATAAAGCTCTCAATGGTAATATTATTCAACTGTACTCATGGTTATCAAAACCAGGGTTAGGAGACTTATTCTGAAACATTGAATTCATAATATGTGTCAGTGCCCCCATTTGATCCTTACAGTGACCTGTAAACTTAGTGATATTATAAACTCCATTTTACAAATGAAGAAACTGAGGCCTGAGAGGTTAAGCAGTTTACCTAAAATTGCATCCAGTAGAGCCAGGTTTCTAAACCAGAATCTTCTCAGCTGATGGTCCAAAGCTTTACCCATGTAGCTCTTCTGCTTCTGTAGAGGCTCCTTCCTTAGCTATCAGCTATCAGATATGTGATGAGAGAAGTCTTATGTATGATACTAACCATGACGTAGGGAGACCAACTTTGGGCCCAGAAAAAAGAAACATAGATTTTAGGGCCAGTTGGTTGTATGATAGACAAAATTTTTCCATTCCTTTAAGTCTTATTTCTCCTATATAAAATGAAGATATTGGATTAAATACTTCTAGTGTCCCTTGCAGTTATGAAATTATACTGCTTTTTCTTGGGAAAAAGTTGGAAAGTTTCCTTTTCAAACTGCTACAGTTTTATTAATGTACCATAACTGTCAGTAGCTACAGAATTCAGAAACCCAACCTAAGATGTGACAGTGAGTTAAAGAGTATGTTTGTTGGATTGAAAATGCAATGTTTATTGGATTGAAAATGATGAATGACCATAGACTAATAGGCAAATTTTAGGTATAAGAGACAATTTAAATAGGCATTCAGATGGAAAAGGAAATTATCTCAAGTGTCCCTAAAGAAAGATAATGCTACTTTTAATTATCTCTATCAAACTACTCTATATTCATCACTGCCTACTTCAATTTTAATCTTATTAGAGAGGAAATGGTTGCAGATCTAGCCAAGGGACTGAAATATTGATACAGAATTCAAAAGTCTCATCAGCAACCTTAATATGGTGGTTTCCATCCTTTTTAACATGTATCAAAGATGAGAAACAACAACAACAAAAAATACTACCAAGTGTTAACACCCTCTCATCCTTAAGCCTTCAGACAGGAGGAACATACTGTCCTTAGTAAAACAGTAAATCTATTGTTTAAATCACACAATCCTTACATGGAAACTTCTGTTCTCTCATAACTCAGATGTTTAGAGAAAACTCTAAAGGTTCATTAACTATAAATTTTAAATACACAAATGAGGCAGTAGGCCTAGTGTGAATAATCATGTGGATAAACGTTCACTAAGAAGGGTCAGGAGAACTCACATTTTCTTCTTCACATAATAATACGGACTTGTGCTTCATTTTATAATCACAATATGGCAGCCATCTCTGAAAATGGAAGAATCTTAAGGTGGTAGAATAGCAACATTTCCTGGGCCTCTGGCTCATTATACTTCTGAAAACATATCAAAATGAAACAGCTTGGTGGACCAAACACTGTAACTTTCTGGTAACAGGTTGAAGTAAGACAGGTAACTTCAAAAATTGAGTTGTGAAACAAAGCTCTATAAAGACCAGCATCAGGAAACTAGCTGATGATAAAGCAATATTGCTATTCTGTCTTTTTTCCATTGGACATTCTTTCCTGCTTTGTCAAAGATTAGTTGACCATATAGTTGTGGTTCCATTTCTGGGTTTTCTATTCTGTTCTATTGATCTATGTGTCTGTGTTTGTGCCAGCACCATACTGTCTTGATGATGACAGCTTTGTAATAGAGCTTGAAGTCCGGAATTGTGATGCCCCCAGCTTTGCTTTTCTTTTTCAACATTCCTCCGGCTATTCGGGGTCTTTTCTGGTTCCATACAAATTTTAGGATTGTTTGGTTTAGCTCTGTGAAAAATGCTGGTGGTGTTTTGATAGGGATTGCATTAAATAGCTAGACTGCTTTGGGTAGTATAGACATTTTAACAATGTTTGTTCTTCCAATCCATGAGCGTGGAATGTTTTTCCATTTCTTTGTGTCCTCTTCAATTTCTTTCATAAGTGTTCTATAGTTTTCAGAGTACAGATCTTTTACCTCTTTGATTAGGTGTATTCCTAGGTGTATTGTTTTTGGTGCAATTATAAATGGGATCAATTCCTTGATTTCCTTTTCTGCTGCTTCATTATTGGTGTATGAAAATGTGTATTTCTAGGAATTTTTCCATTTCTTCCAGATTTCCCAGTTTATTGGCATGTAATTTTTCATAATATTCTCCTATAATTGTTTGTATTTCTGTGGTGTTGGTTGTGATCTCTCCCCCCTTTAATTTGTTATTTTATTTATTTGGGTCCTTTCTCTTTTCATTTTGATAAGTTTAGTGAGGGGCTTACCAATTTCATTAATTCTTTCAAAGAATCAGCTCTTAGTTTTGTTGATCTGTTCTACTGGTTTTTTAAATTTCTATATGGTTCATTTCTTTTCCTAATCTTTATTTCCCTTCTTCTGCTGGCTTTAGGCTTTATTTGCTGTTCCTTTTCTAGCTCCTTTACGTGTCAGTTTAGGTTATGTGTTTGAGACTTTTCTTACTCCTTGAGGTAGGCCTGTATTGCAATATACTTCCCTCTTAGGACCCCCTTTGCTGCATCCCAAAGGTTCTGGACTACACATTTTCATTTTCATTTGCTTCCATGTACTTTTTAATTTCTTCTTTAATTTCCTGGTTAACACATTCATTCTTTAGTAGGATGTTCTTTAACCTCCATGTATTTGTTTTCCAAATTTTTTCTTGTGGTTGACTTCAAGTTTCATAGCATTGTGTTCTGAAAATATGCATGGTATGATCTCAATCTCAATCTTTTGGTACTTGTTGAGGGCTGATTTGTGACCCAGTATGTGATCTATTCTGGAGAATGTTCCATGTGCACTCAAAAAGAATGTGTATTCTGCTGCTTTAGGATGAAATGTTATGAATATATCTATTAAGTCCATCTGGTGTGTCATACAAAGCCATTGTTTCCTTGTTGATTTTCTGCTAGATGATCTGTCCATTGCTGTAGGTGGGGTGTTAAAGTTTCCTACTATTATTGTATTATTATCAATAAGTTGCTTTGTTATTAATTGGATTATATATTTTGGGTGCTCCCAAGTTGGGTGTATAAATATTTATAATTGTTATATCTTCTTGATGGATAGACCCCTTAATTATGATACAGTGCCCTTCTTCATCTCTTGTTACAGTCTTTGGTTTAAAATCTAGTTTGTCTGATATAAGTATGGCTACTCTGGCTTTCTTTTGATGTCCATTACCATGATAGATGGTTCTCCATCCCTTTGCTTTCAATCTGCAGATGTCTTTAGGTCTAAAATGAGTCTCTTGTAAGCAGCATATAGATGGGTCTTATTTTTTTTATCCATTCCAATGCCCTATATCTTTTGATTAGAGCATTTAGTCCATTTACATTCAGAGTGATTATTGATAGATATGAATTCAATGGCTTTGTGTTACCTATAAAGTTGGTGTTTCTGGTGATGTTCTCTATTCCTTTCTAGTCTTTGTTGCTTTTGGTCCTTTCTTTCCCTGTTCAGAGTGCCCTTTAATATTTCTTGCAGGGCTGATTTAGTGGTCATGAACTCCTTTAGTTTTTGTCTATCTGGGAAACTCTATCTCTCCTTCTTTTCTGAATGACAGCTTTGCTGGATAAAATATTCTTGGCTGCATATTTTTCCTATTCAGCACTTTGAATATATAATGCCACTTTCCTCTGGCCTGTCAAGTTTCTGTGGACTGATCTGCTGCAAACCTGATCTGTCTTCCCTTATAGGTTAAGGACTTTTTTTCCCCTTGCTGCTTTCAGGGTTCTTTCCTTATCTCTGCATTTTGTGTTTGATTCTGATATGTCTTGGTGATGGCCAGCTTTTGTTGAATTTAATGGGAGTTCTCTGTGCTCTTTGGATTTTGATGTCTGCTTCCTTCCCAAGGCTAGGGGAGTTTTCAGCTATAATTTGCTCAAATAAACCTTCTACCCTTTTTTTTCTCTTCATTTACTGGGACTCCTATGACAGGAATGTTATTATGCTTTATGAGTTGTTGAGTTCTCTAAGTCTACATTCATGATCCAATACCTTTCTTTCCCTCTTTTTTTCAGCTTCATTTTCCCCCAAAATTTTATCTTCTACATCACTGGTTCATTCCTCTGTTTCATCCATCCTCATTTTCATGGCATCCATTCAGGTTTGCATCTCAGTTACAGCATTTTAATTTTTGGCCTAACTAGTTTTTAGTTCTTTTAGCTCTGCAGTAAGTATGTTTTTTTCAAGCCCAGCTAGTATCCTTATAATTGTTTTAAATTCTAGTTTAGACATTTGACTTATATCTGTATTGATTGAATCCCTGGCCATTACTTCTTCCTGTTCTTTCTTTTGGGGTGAATTCCTATGTCTTGTCATATGTCAAGGTGAAAAAAAAGGAAGCAGATCCTAGGTGTGTTTTGGTTTGCTTGTCAAAAGAAGCTAGATCCTAGACATAAATTTATATATATAAATTCAGAAAAAAAATTTAAAAATTGCTTTTTCTGTATCCCAAGGTGGGGGGTACAAAGAAAGCTAGATCCTATTTCACCTAGAGCTGAAGCTTTGTAGCACTCTATGATCAATAGACTTGATGCATGTGAGGGGTTTGAGCTGGTCTTTTGGGTGTGGGGCCTGCTGCACTGATTTCAGATGGACTTGCCCTAGTGGAGATGCACCTGCAGGGTGCAAGGGGCAGGGCTTGGTGTAAGTGACTGTGTCCCCTTTGGTAGGCTGTTTTGCTCATTGAAGTTTGTTAATACTGATGAACAGGTTGAAAATGGTGCAACTGGATCTCTCCTCCCGCAGTAGGTAGCTCACGCCCACCACTCTTCAGGAAGCCCTCATAGAAGAGCAAATAATCACCTCTCTTTTGTCCCCAGCTTCCACCAGATCCCCACCTTCACCCTGCCTGCATCTGAACTGTCCACCTTCCAGATGGCACAGTACTCCTGTGTTTTATCTCAGGTGGGACGCTGGGTTTCAAAACTCCAAATTTTAGATATCCAAGCAGCATGGACCCAGGCTGATCCTCTGGGGGATGGTCTCACTACACTGTGGCCAGTGCCAGCTTGTCCCAGAAATTGGTTGTATGACTGCAGAGTGGTTCAGACTTCATGGTAAAGCTCAGCAGAAAGCCTCGTTGCCCTCAGCCACCAACCCTGTTCTTATCTTAGTGAACGGGGCAGCTCAATGGCACCTGCCAGGTCTTCTGCCATGGAGAGGCTCTGACACCTCTCCCACATGCATTCCAAGCTTCTCCCTGTGCAACCCAAGGGATCTTCAGAGCACGCTGCCTGTTCCCAGGTCTCTGCCCTCCTTCCCTACCAAAGCACAACTAAGCCCTCTAGGCACGACTCCGGCAATGGCATGTGCCTCAGCAACTTCAGCCTCTGCACTCTGCTGTTTATAAACACTTGTGGTATTTAGCCCCTCTCCTTTTCCCAGTCAATGGTTTTGAGGAAGAGTTTTTCTTGTGCAATTCCCTGCATGCACTTTCACCCTTTCTCTCTCTCTCTCTTTCTCTCTTGCTCCTCTATCCGTGATCAGGGTTCCCTCCCCAGTGCAGCACCTGCAGCTCTTCTTTCCACCAAATAAACTTTTCACAGCTCCTACTTTCCACAATGTGGTGGTTTTTTTCACCTCTAGTTGTGCATTTTTGCTCTCTCAGTCCTCAGATTGATTTCTTGAGTGTTCAAAATGATTTGATATTTATCTAGCTGTGTTCAAGGGACGAGGCAAGCCTAGGATTCCCTATTCTTCCACCATCTTAACTCCTCCTCCAGAAGTCTTTTTAAGTTCTTATTTGATTATTTGACCATTTTAAGGTGATTCACATAGTTAAGTTTTTTTAAGATTCCTTGAAGATGTAAAAGTGATAAGATTAATGGAATTGAATCATTTTAGTTTATGTGAATGACCCTTAATACATATAGAATATATATATTCCTGAAAGGATGATCTTAAGAATAGTTATGTATAGTGAATCTAATTTTGTCAAGGAAAATTTACAGGGGTCTTTCCATCAAAAACAGTATCTTCAAAGCATATTAAAATCTATGCTATAAGGGAATTTATCAGCTCACTTCCAAAAAAACCCAGCCTGTATTTAGGGTCCTCCTTCAAGGATTAATTCAAAACCCCTTCAATAAGAAATGGATACTCCAGTACAGACTGCTTGGGAGGAATACATCATGGGATACAGGAATTAGGATCCGCATCAGACAAGGATGCAGATTATTCTCTCTACCATGCTACTTATGAGTTATTTCTAATACCTTGATTAGGAAATAGATATCAAAATATGTGAGTGAGAGAGAGAAAGAGAAAAAGAGAGAGCATGTAAATATACATATACACAGATTCTTAACAATTTGTTGAGGTCAATAAAATGTATAGGGTAGTGTCATTTTGTTTTCTTTGAAACTTCAATCTAAGGAAAGTAGTAATATATACAGTGCCTGGAGATATTTAGGACCTTACCTATTGTAATTAATTGTGGTGCTCCAAGTAGATAAAGCTAGATCTCTTATAAAGCTCTGTCTTAATAAGGCTACTTTCAGATTGGGTTGGCTACAGGTTGCAGTAGTACATCGTTAATGGCTATCCCACGCGTTAGAGTAGGAGTCACTTTAAATGGTTCCACTATAAATCAGTCTCTGGCATTGTGTGCATATAGTATAGCATTTACTCTTTCACTTTGGGGAAGCTCCTGGTAATATTCTGTCTCCTCCACCTTCTATCTTTTCTACCCACCACTTCCCTAACCTTCATCATTGCTCACTCTTGAATGCTTGCCAAATAATTTACATCTATCCAGACCTGAAATGAGCCAAAGTAAGTAAAAAATTACAGGTGTGACCTCACCTGGATATATTTCCCACCCAGAGCCTCAGGGTTAGAGCATATGAAGCTAATGCTTTTTCCAGGCCTCCCACAACTAAACACTGTTTTGGTCTTTCTTATTTGGGTATCAGACCACAAAATTCATTCTGTGTACACACTCTTGGGCTTTTTTTTCTTTTTTTTTTTTTGGAAATAGACCCCAGGTATATTTTGCCATCAGAATATCTGTGGTGTGTGCTTTTTTTTCAAATGCATTAGTGAATATTTTGTGAAATGAATTCCAATTTTTATTTTGGGACATTTTTATGTATGTCTGGGACTCAAGCTGCTTTCTGGTCTAGCTGCAGATTTTGTTTTAGGACTATTACACATTTTTCAGCAGTCCACTAATGAGCCATTAAATGAAACTAGCTTGCTCACTGCAACCTAACCAAACCAAGGCCATTATACACACACATTGTCTTTTTTATTTCCTGTTGTTTGGAATAATTCTTCTTTCCACATACTTGGAAAGGCTCCTAAGGAGATGAATTCATTCCTTAGATTTGGCATCTTGTTAAAAAAATGCTAATAAAAATCTGAAGATTGAACAAAGGCCCAACCCAGGACAAAATGATGGCAGAGGAAGCTTGGAGTTTTGGCTCCAGCCTCCCCTTCAATGCCCTTTCTCCATTCTTGTCCTTACTGTCTTGTGACATCCTGGTCCCCATAGCATGAAAGAGAACGATCTAACCAACTCTAATTTACTAGAAGGGCACTGGTTCTTACCCAGGTTTAATTTTGCCACTCAGGAGACATTTCACATGTCTGAAGACATTTTTCGTTGTCACAGCTGGGGGAGGGGGTGGGCAACTGGCATCTAGGGGATAGAGACCAGGGATACTCTAAAAACCCCACAATCCCACAATGCACAAAATAGCCCCCACCACAAAGAATTATACTGCCCAAAGATATTAGCAATGTTACCCACTACTCTTTTTAGAGTTTCTTTATCTTTTAATGGGATCAAGAGAGAAATAAACTTAAACCTATAATCTTATCACCTATAGTTTCAGATATAAAAATGGGACACAAGACCTATCAGCTTTCAGAGATTCAAACATAGCCAGAGATTTCTATCACATACCACATAACCGCCATCACACACACACACACACACACACACACACACACACACACACACAGTGTTTCAACTCCTACAGAAGATAGGAGCAGAGACCAGAGCCCAACACTTGCACTTAAAATCTTCTTGTTCTCTTTTATAAGCTCCTTCTCCCAATCCAGAAAGGAACCTCCTCTTGCCATGGTGGGGAAATTTTCTCTTATCAGAGGATTCTTGGGAGAGAGGAGCAAGATAGCGGAGGACTAGACGACCTAAATTTCATCTTGTCCCAGGAATTCAGCTAGATAAGGATCAAACCATTCTGAACACCTACAAACTCAACAGGAGATCGAAGAAAAGAATAGCAGCAACTCTCTGAACAGAAAAGCAACCACTTTCTGGGAGGTAGGACGTGTGGAGAAGTGAATCCGAGGTGATATTCGGGAAGATAGATGGGGGTGGGGGCCTCCATCAGCCACTACCGGCAAGTTATAGAGCAGCGGAGCACAAAATCAGAACTTTTCGAAGTCTGCTCCACTGAGGGAGGTCGCTCCAGTGGCTAAGCGGGGGGTGGAACCCTCGCTGGGACAGTGTGGTCACAGGACCCTTGGGTCACAGAAAGACTGGGGGTGCCTGAGTGCAGCATGAGCTCCCAGGGATCAGAGTGGGGAAGCTGGCTGCAGAGACGGAGCCAAGGAGTGGGCTCTCAGCTCGGGGTTGCCATAAACCGTGATGCACGGCACAGTTGGGCCACTGCTCCTCCAGCAGGGACCCAACAAGCAGCAGAACTGGGGGGACTCCCCTTCCTCCCCAGGGAGGAGTGGTGCAGGAGTGCACCACAGGGATCTGCTAGGTTTGGAGACTCCACACAGGCTCGGATGCCAGAGATAGAAACGCTCGGTCACAGGCTGAGTGAGCATGGAGTGTGGCCAGAGACCAGGGAGATGGGAGTGATTGACTGCTTTTCTCTGGGGGAGCACTGAGGGGTGCTCTCTGGGGGAGCACATATGTGCATATATGCACTGCATATATGATGCAGCAAAGGCAGTCCTAAGAGGAAAGTATATAGCAATACAAGCCTTTCTCAAGAAACAAGAAAGGTCTCAAATACACAACCTAACCCTACACCTAAAGAAGCTGGAGAAAGAACAGCAAATAAAGCCTAAACCCAGCAGGAGAAAAGAAATAGTAAAGATCAGAGCAGAAATCAATGAAATAGAAACCAAAAGAACAGTAGAACAGATCAATGAAACTAGAAGCTGGTTCTTTGAAAGAATTAACAAGATTGATAAACCCCTGGCCAGACTTATCAAAAAGAAGAGAAATGACCCAAATAAACAAAATCATGAATGAAAGAGGAGAGATCACAACCAACACCAAAGAAAACAAACAACTATAAGAACATATTATAAGCAACTCTATGCCCGCAAATTAGACAATCTGGAAGAAATGGATGCATTCCTAGAGATGTATCAACTACCAAAACTGAACCAGAAAGAAATAGAACACCTGAACAGACCTATAACCACTAAGGAAATTGAAGCAGTAATCAAAAAATCTCCTAACAAACAAAAGCCCAGGGCCAGATGGCTTCCCAGGGGAATTCTACCAAACATTTAAAGAAGAATTAATACCCGTTCTTCTGAAACTGTTCCAAATAATAGAAATGGAAGGAAAACTTCCAAACTCATTTTATGAGGCCACCATTACCTTGATCCCAAAACCAGACAAAGACCCCATCAAAAAGGAGAACTACAGACCAATATCCTTGATGAACATGGATGCAAAAATTCTCACCAAAATAGTAGCCAATAGGATCCAACAGTATATTAAAAGGATTATTCACCACGACCAAGTGCCATTTATTCCTGACCTGCAAGGTTGGTTCAACATCCACAAATCAATCAATGTGATACAATACATTAATAAAAGAAAGCACAAGAGCCATATGATCCTCTCAATAGATGCAGAAAAAGCATTTGACAAAGTACAGCACCCTTTCTTGATCAAAACTCTTCAGAGTATAAGGATAGAGAGTACATACCTCAATATCATAAAAGCCATCTATGAAAAACCCACAGCGAATATCATTCTTAATGGGGGAAAACTGAGAGCTTTCCCCCTAAGGTCAGGAACACGGCAGGGATGTCCACTGTCACCACTGCTATTCAACATAGTATTAGAAGTCCTAGCCACAGCAATCAGACAACAAAAAGAATAAAAGGCATCTGAATCAGCAAAGAAGAAGTCAAATTCTCACTCTTTGCAGATGATATGATACTTTATGTGCAAAACCCAAAAGACTCCACCCCAAAACTGCTAGAACTCATACAGAAATTCAGTAAAGTGGCTGGATATAAAATCAATGCACAGAAATCAGTGGCATTCCTATACACTAACAAGACAGAAGAAAGAGAAATTAAGGAGTCGATCCCATTTACAATTGCACCCAAAACCATAAGATACCTAGGAATAAATCTAACCAAAGAGGCAAAAATCTGTACTCAGAAAACTATAAAATACTCATGAAAAAAATTGAGGAAGACACAAAGGAATGGAAAAACGTTCCATGCTCATGGATTGGAAGAACAAATATTGTGAAGATGTCAATGCTACCTAGAGCAATCTACACATTTAATACAAACCCTATCAAAATACCATCAACTTTTTTCAAAGAAATGGAACAAATAATCCTAAAATTTCTATGGAACCAGAAAAGACCCCGAATAGCCAGAGGAATGTTGAAAAAGAAAAGAAAAGCTGGTGGCATCACAATGCTGGACTTCAAGCTCTATTACAAAGCTGTAATCATCAAGACAGTATGGTCCTGGCACAAAAACAGACACACTGATCAATGGAACAGAATAGAGAGCCCAGAAATGGACCCTCAACACTATGGTCAACTTTTCAACAAAGCAGGAAAGAATGTCCAATGGAAAAAAGACAGTCTCTTCAACAAATGGTGTTGGGAAAATTGGACAGCCACATGCAAAAGAATAAAACTGGACCATTTCCTTACACCACACACAAAAATAGACTCAAAATGGTTGAAAGACCTAAATGTGAGACAGGAGTCCCTCAGAATCCTAAAGGAAAACACAGGCAGCAACCTCTTCAACCTCAGCAACTTCTTCCTAGAAACATCGCCAAAGGCAAGGGAAGCAAGGGCAAAAATGAACTATTGGGACTTCATCAACATATAAAGCTTTTGCACAGCAGAAGAAATAGTCAACAAAACCAAAAGACAACCGACAGAATGGGAAAAGATATTTGCAAATGACATATCAGATAAAGGGCTAGTATCCAAAATCTACAAAGAACTTACCAAACTCAACACCCAAAGAGCAAATGATCCAATCAAGAAATGGGCAGAAGACATGAACAGATGTTTTTCTATTAGCAATAATCGCGCCTCGGATAAACCTCATTGGCTACGATACTGCCGCTGCGCAAAGCTATGAACAGATGTTTTTCTAAAGAAGTTATCCAAATGGCCAACAGACACATGAAAAAGTGCTCAACATCACTCAGCATCAGGGAAATACAAATCAAAACCTCAATGAGATACCACCTCACACCAGTCAGAATGGCTAAAATTAACAAGTCAGGAAATGACAGATGTTGGCGGGGATGTGGAGAAAGGGGAACCCTCCTACACTGTTGGTGGGAATGCAAGCTGGTGCAGCCTCTCTGGAAAACAGTATGGAGGTTCCTCAAAAAATTGAAAATAGAGCTACCTTATGACCTAGCAATTGCACTACTGGGTATTTACCCCAAAACACAAATGTAGTGATCTGAAGGGGTATGTGTACCCCGATATTTACAGCAACAATGTCCACAATAGCCAAACTATGGAAAGAGCTTAGATGTCCATCAACAGATGAATGGATAAAGAAGAGGTGGTATATATATACAATGGAATATTATGCAGCCATCAAAAGGAATGAAACCTTGCCATTTGCAACAAGGTGGATGAAACTGGAGTGTATTATGCTGAGCGAAATGAATCAATCAGAGAAAGACATGTATCATATGATCTCACTGATATGAGGAATTCTTAATCTCAGGAAACAAACTGAGAGTTGCTGGAGTGGTGGGGGGTTGGAGGGATGGGGTGGCTGGGTGATAGACATTAGGGAGGGTATGTGCTATGGTGAGCACTGTGAATTGTGTAAGACTGTTGAATCACAGACCTGTACCTCTGAAACAAATAATACATTATATGTTAAAAAAAAAAAGGAAGAAGATAGTAGGAAAGGAAAAATGAAGGGGGGGAAATCAGAGGGGAAGATGAACCATGAGAGACTATGGACTCTGAGAAACAAACTGAGGATTCTAGAGGGGAGTGGGGTGAGGGGATGGGTTAGCCTGGTGATGGGTACTAAAGAGGGCATGTACTGAATGGAGCACTGTGTGTTATATGCAAACAATGAATCATGGAACACTACATCAAAAACTAATGATGTAATGTATGGTGATTAACATAATAAAATAAATAAATTTAATTAAATTAAAAAATCAAAGGATTATTCCAGACTTTGTGGCTCATATTGTCAACACTGTGTTCTCTATCTCTGTATCAGCCTATAGCTTTTAATATTTTAAAAGAAGCTTTTGAAATGATAAAAAAATATAGAAATAGAATGCAAAATATAAATAGTTTTCTCTTTTAAATGCTTTGCTTTTGCAATTGCAGTCATGTCTTTCAAAAATATTGCTTCTGCTATAGGTTACAGAAGACTATAAAATAATTCAAAAATAAGAATTTAGATTTTATCTTTTTCTCTCTCATTCCCTTCTGGATGGTCATGGCTTGAAGATGAAAACCATCACCATTAAATGGTGGGAGGGATGTAAAAATAAAGTGAATTGGGAAATACATAACTTACTAACGTAATTTATAATATAAATTTTCCCTTCTTTTTTCTTCCTGTAAACTACCACCTGGATGTTTATTCTCATCTAAATTCTTCCTTTCTAAGCAGGTGGGATTATGACTCTTTCCTGAATCTGTTTCTTTAGAATATAATGCCACTCTCACTGAGATCTTATATCAGGACCTGGATACTGGATGAATTACTCACTCCCCTCCACCTTACTTCTCCCTGCTTCTTGCTTGGTGGTTCCCACTACTCCCTCATCCTCAAAGTGTCTGGCCTCAGGAGCGTGGGAAGCTTCCCTGTGTGTAAGTCTGACTCCACAGGCTTCATTGACAGGGAGTAAATGAGTCATTGCTCAGATCCTGGCCTTGACCTAGAAGGAGAATAGGCACCAGCTGAGCCTGGCCTGACCCCAGGACATGGGCTCCATTCTCTGGTCTCCCTCCGACTTCCAGAGAACTCCCAACCCCCACCTGAACTCGGCCTAGCTGCCCATTTTTTTGGTGATAAAACTACTGTCATAGTTCCATTTTCCTACCAAAAGGATACCAGAAAGGAGACCAACTCTTAATTGTCATCATGGACATCTTCCTCCTCAAGATCCTTCTCTTGCATTTTGGGCTAATATCATTGGAATCAGCCTTTTAAAGAAAAGCTTCAATTCTTGTCAATGTTCACAGTCTGAGATAGAATCCTAATTTTTCATGGCATTGCTCCCTTCCCCCTCTTTTCTTACTTCTGCTAATTATTTCTGGGGATTTAAAGCATTCTGTAGTATACTTTCTTTTTTTTTTAATTTTATTTTATTATGTTATGTTAGTCACCATACATGTAGTATATTTTCAAGCTAAATATTAATAAGTCCTCTGTTCTAAAACCCAAATCTGGCTCCTCTCTGCATATGCCATCTCTCCTAGGGTCAAAGTCCTGGCCTCAAGCTGACTTGCTCCAATTCTCATGTATGGTTTGTAATAGTCCATGGTGCACAAGAATTTTTGAAATTCTGGACTGATGTCCCCAAAAGAAATAGAGGGGAAGGGGCAAATATAGATATAATCTTTTCCTGCAACTGAACTCTACCTAGAAGGGAACTCTCAGTTCCTCCCCATGGTTCTTGAATCACAAAGAAAGATGAAGCCTAGATGGGAATAAAAATATTTTGATGCTAAATGATATTAAATGATACTTTAGTGATTTTGATTCTGAATGATGTTATTTTTTTATTCATTTTACTTCACTTTTTTTTTCCCACAATTCTTTTATACCTCTCCTACCATTTAATTATCAGTGATAGCTTTTTTCATTGCTCTGCCCACAAAAGGAGAGTGAACACATCCCAAAACCAAGGGATAGATGAATTTCTGAATGGGCTTTTGTTGAACACATTGTATGGAAGCAAAAGTAAGAGCCAAGTTTTTTGGGAAGCAGGGATATTTTTGTTTGATTTGCTTGGTTTGGAGATTTTGTTTTCTGAAATTCCAAAAACTTGACTATTCTAAGCAAGATGAAAGCTGAAAGCTAAATTATAGAGTTTCAAAAATAAACAATAAAATTGAAGGGTTTACAGAATGATAATGTTAGCCATTCTCCCACCCATGAGAAAATTTCAATTAGAAAGAAGGAAGAGAGGAAGGGGAAGAGATTGGCAATATTTAGATCCTAAAGAGGATATCCCTAAGAAATAAGACAGGAGGATTAAAATTTTAGTTGTTCTAAGTTATTACAGTCCTTGTCTTCTGAGAAACAGATGCCAAGATGGGATTATAAATAAAAGAGATTTATTGGAGCAAGGAAAATTGCAGGGGCAGGGTGAGCCAAGACAGTTGTCAGACCATGATCTGGATCCTGTGAAGGAGAAAAGGAGGGAAGGAAGAAGGGAAAACATAGACTGCAAAATCTAAGAAGATTTTGGATTTTGGTAAAGTTTACAGGGAGTCCTCAAGCCAAAGTCACCCATCAGATGAGCCCTGTGCCTCCCAGGTGGTTTTCTGACCTTAATATCTCAGCCATGCTCCTTACTAACTGAGAGCAGTCCTTAGAAAGTGTAGCCTCACTCAAATACAGTGATGCATTTCTGAACATGGCAGGTAGAGTTGGGGATGAGATATATTCTCCAGAGTCAGAGATCTGAAAGGCACGCTTTCATGATCACCACAGAAACCCATATCAGATTAGGGTAAATCTTACAGCAGAGAGGACTTGTGCTTTGTTTCTCACCTAGGAGAGTTTAAGCCCAGGAGTCAAGCCTCAAGTCTAATACAACACATAGGTGGTCAAATGCCAATGACAGACAAAGGGTTCTTGACAGATTGGCTTAGTGTAATATGATACAACATCCAAAAAGCTGTCTGGGAATGAGTTAGGGAACTCACAGGATTCGGGTGTCAGTGTGAATATGACACTACCTGATGTTGTGACCTGAGATGAGGGAAGAGACCATGGCTACCAGTTACCAGTGATGCCAGACAGTACACAGTGTCTGAAAACCAGGTGGGACTAACCACATCTCAGCTATCAGAGCACATCAAACAATGTGCACACATGAAGAGGAACTACATCACAGCAAAGGCTAGTGTGGACAAAGGAAACCTCAGTACTTGCTGCAGTAGGCATTCAGTGGTGATAGAGCCCTCAGGAACTAAGGATAGGTACAGACACAAATGTCTGGACAAGGAGGGTAGGGAAGCTAAACCAATGCTCTTCTCATTTGGTGCAGAGCAGCATTTGTATTTTTGGTATCTCTAACCTTGGACCAAAATTAGTGTTACATGATTGCTGAATAAGAACTTGATTACTTAATTTTGGGGTCATTATGTAGTTAGTGCCACGTATATACTTAAGCCATTAGAATACTAAGATAAGCGAGGAATGAACTACAATATTTATTTGCTTTTTCACACTATGTATGTTTCTAATTAGTTTCAAACTAATATGTCTGAATTGTTTGTAAGTTGTTAATAGTAAACAGATTTGGTTTCAGGAAAAAAATGATTCCAATAAGAGCTGACTCGAGTGTTTGCAGAAGAAGCTAAGTATTAGCCCTATGGCAAAGTGCTAGATTTCATCAACTGGGGAAAGAGTCCGACATTTCAGGAACTACTATAACAGTGGAAATAAATGGGAAATGGGGAGACCAAGATTCCTCCTCTGGTAAGCAAAGTTGTGAACAAGTCAAGTCAGGATCAGCAACTGTAGCTTGCATTTCTGTGGGCTACACCATTCTGGGGTTAATGAACAGGAGCCGAAATATAACTTCTCTTCTGGCTCTACTGTATTCACAGTTCTGGGGCCTCCATGCCCCATTCAAAGCCCAATTCCTCTGTTTAGATTGTATCTTTCAAGGTAAGCACTGGCTCCTGAGCTATCATATGATATCTGGTAAGTGTCCTCCACCCTCCTCCTTGCATGCAGGTGCTTTGTTGCTTTTGATGCCTCTGAGAACAGAGGAATAGCCACCTCTGCTCCTGCCTCCCTGCATGAGTTCAGAGGAAAATGCTTCTGCTTGAGAGGTTAGGAAGCTACTGGTGCTGTTTCTCCTCTTCTTCTCAGCCATATTATAAAAAGTAATATTTGTGTTGATTCATGAAGAAAGTTTTCTCCCCGGCTTAATTGAGGTATAATTGACAAATAAAACTGCACGTATTTAAGGTGTACAATGTGATGCTTTGACATGTATACATTGTGAAATGTTTACCACAATCAAGTTAATTAACACCTCCATCATCTCACATAATTACCTTTTTTTAAAAAAATTGAGAACAATTAAGATCTACTCTCAGAAAATTTCAACTATAGCCATCATGCATATCTGAAACTCCAAAGGAAATGAAATCAGTATCTCAAGAGATATCTGCACCTCCCTGTTTGCTGCAGCATTTTTCACAATAACCAAGATATAGAAACAACCTAAGTGTCCATCACTGAAGGAAGGCATAAAGAATATGTGATATATACTGAATAATGTGAGGGCTAGGGATGCCTACCCCCAAGCAGTCAAAAATATGCATATAATTTTTGACTCCCCCAAAACTCAACTATACTAAGCCACTGTTGACAAGAAGCCTTATCAATAACATAAACACTCAATTAACACATATTTTGTATGTTATATGTATTATATACTGTGTACTTACAATAAAGTAATCCAGAGAAAAGAAAATGTTATTAAGAAAATCATAAGGAAGAGAAAATACATTTACAGTACTGTACAATATTTACTGAAAAGATCCGCATAAAAGTGGACCTACATAGTTCAAACCCATGTTGTTCAAAGGTCAAAGGTGTGTGTGTGTGTGTGTGTGTGTGTAGTATTCCATTGTGTGTTTGTGTATATATACACACACAATGGAATATTATTCAGCCTTATAAAAAAGAAAAAAATCCTGTGATTTGCAACAACATGGATGGACCTTAAGGACATTATATTAGATGAAATAAGGCAGTCACAGAAAGATAAATACTGCATGATCTCACTTATATGTTACATCTGAAAAAGTCAAACTCTTAGAAGCAGAGAGTAGAATGGTGGTTACTGGGGCTAGGGATGAGGGAAATAGGAAGGTATTGGTCAAAGAAAGGAGCTTTAGCAAACAATCTGTCTCTGCTTAAACTGCCATTGCCCATCCTTGAGAGGCTGGCTCCATCTGAGCGCAAGTCTTGAGCAGGTCCCATTGTAATGATGCACCAATCTGTGCCTCAGAGAACCTGTGCATTTTATCATCATGTGATACTCACTAGAACATAAGCCCCAGAATGTGGCTGCACTATGTTATCTGTTCTTGTAGGGATTTTCAGGAAATAGTTCTTTTCATTTTCATTCTGAGTCCTTTCTAGGATTCAAGACAGCCCCAGCGACAGACACTGTGTTGTGCTCAGTCATTCCTAACCTCAAACCTGTGGCATACTCCTCACATCAAAGTGGGTCCCTATCCTCCTTTCCCTTGGGGTAAATGCCCTGCAGATAAGAGCTCTACTCTCAGGACTCCTGCGTGGAACCCTCAACCATATCATGTGTGCCTGAGACTAAGGGTAAACATGGGCTCTGTCTGGGACCCCTGCTCCAGTTCCTTTGTCCTTTCAATCAAAATCACTTAGAGTGCTTCTTTTCCAATAGATACTAAACAGTGTATAACATAAGAACAAAAGAGTGAAAGACCTTGCCCTCAAGAAATCAAGAAGTCATATTACAGAATAGCCCTGAATGTAAATGACTTCTCTGACAATGTGCAATGGAAGGTTAGAGAAAGCAAAAATAAATTTCTGTTAGAGGCATCTGAGGAGGTTTGTGGAAAACTTAACACAGGCTGGGCTGTGAAGTGTGGTGGAGGTTGGACAAATATCGCTGCTAATGTCATAAATTTTCTCATAAGGATCTGTCTATATATAACATGCAGAGAAAAATCATGGGGGGCACATTAATGTTCTTTAAATATTTGAAAAGCTGTCAACATTGTAGAAGGAGTAGATTTATTCTTTGTATCTCCAAAGAATAGAAGAACATTAATGGGTGGGAATTACAGAAGACAGATTTTTTTTAAAAGTCTTTAATTTTATCTACTTTTTAAAAAACGCTGCCTTGTGAAAGACTGTCAGGCAAATACTACCTATAAGGGATATCATAGAATAGTGGTTCTCAAACTAGCTATCTGGGAACCTCTGAAGGTCTCTGAGACCCTTTCAAAGGTGTACAATGTGGCTTTGGGGGATGACTTCAATGACTTCAGGGGATCCAGGAAGTCAAAATGAATTTAATAATAATACTGTGGTAGGCAAAATAATGCTCTCCCAATGATGTTCTAATTTCAGAAATTTGTAAATATATTAACATTATATGGCAAAGGCAATTAAGATTATAATAGATTAAAGTTGTTAATCACCTGACCTTAAAATAGACTATCCTGGATTATCTGGGTGAGCCCCATGTAATCATAAGGGTCTTTCAAAGTGGAAGAGGGCATCTAAAGAGGGAACCAGAGAGAAGGCAGTGTGAGAGGACTGGGCCTAACAATTGCTGTCTTTGAAGATGGAAGAAGGGGCCACAGGCCTAGTCATGTTGGTGACCTCTTAAAGCTTGAAGGAAAAGACAAAAAACTTATTCTCCCTCACACCCTCCAGAAGGAACACAACCCTGCCAACACCTTCATTTTGGCTCAGTGAGACCCTTTCTGGACTTCTGACCTGCACACCTATAAGACAATAAATTAGTGTTGTTTTAAGCCACTATGTTTGTAGTGGTTTGTTACAGCAGCAGGAGAAAACTTATACAGATACTAAAATATTATTTGGCTTTTCCATTCTCATTCTCTCATGAGTGTATGATGGAATTATACAGAAACTATCTGAATGCAATAATACAACAGATTAAATACAGAGCAGATATGAGAATCCAGCTGTCTTCTATTAAGCTAACATAAAAAGGTTTTGTAAATATGTAAAACAGCACCACTCTTACAAATTTCTGGAAAATACAGTTATTTCTCATAAAAAATATTATTTATCTTAACATGCAATAGGTCTAGGTTCAAATTTCTGATATGGTATATCTTGATAACTATAACCCATATAAGCAAAAGCTTTGGGGTTCTCAATAATTTTTAAGAGTATAAAAGGGATACTGAAACCAAAAACAAAACAAAACAAAACTCAGAACCACTATCGTAATAGGAGCTCCTAATTCTAGTAGAAAGTCATGTCCCTAAATCTCCAAGATTATATAAATATATAAAAGGGACAGAGCATAAATAAATTTTGATATGAGAAATGAGCAGGAAAAGTTATGAATTCATGAATAAGAGAGTCATGTTGGGAAGAGCAGGCCAGATAGGATAATTCTGGAAGGACATGGGTCTCAAAAGATGCTGGGGTTTTGTGGGAGTCTAAAAGGCCCTAATAGGAATGGGGGAAACAGAGAATACACTTGCATGCATGTGTATATATATATATATGTATATATATATATATATATACGTATATGTATATATGTATACATATATATATAATGTTTATATATATTATATATATTATGTTTATATATATTATATATATATTACGTTGTAATTGTATAATTACAATTATATATGTTATATATATATATATTTGGTATCTTGTACTGTCTTCTCTGCTAGAAAATGAAAAAGAAACTCTAAATAAAATAACATATGTGTGTGTATATATATATATATATATATATATATATATATATATATACACATACATACATAAAATCCATTTGAAGTGTATAATATCTGTCTGCATTTACCCATGTTGTTTGAAATAAACAGGTTAGAGGTGGGTGGAACCCAGCCAAAATAAAGGTCACTAGTCTCACTACAAAATATAATTGATACCTTGATGAAATGTCCTGTTACAAGACATGGGAGAGTCTGAAACTTTTATTTAAGACAACTTGCTCTTGAGAGCTACATCATCTCTCTTTAATACCACTTTACTCAGATTGGAAAAATAGGTGATTTCCC
Source organism: Mirounga leonina (assembly GCF_011800145.1). Taxonomy (NCBI): domain Eukaryota; kingdom Metazoa; phylum Chordata; class Mammalia; order Carnivora; family Phocidae; genus Mirounga; species Mirounga leonina. Next base: position 6,917,528 of record NW_023270889.1, read on the forward strand.
AATGGGGAAGATTTCAAAGTTTCTAAACCAAAACGAAACTTCTCGCATTTGAATCAGAAAACCTCCCAGTGGATCACCAAAGCTATAGACCATATGTTACTGAGACCATTCACAGACAGCTATACTTGGCTGAGTACCAGAAAAAAGGCAAAAGAAATTTTTGAGCAGCCCAGTAGAGGTCAAGGATTCCCAGTGTTAAAGCTGATGCAATTTGCCGTTAAGACAGCCTCTCAACTGCTGTTAACTCTATCATTGTCTAACACACTTGCTGGTATGAAGCCCGGGCCACAGGGTCCCCAAAAGAAGCAGAAAAGTTAGAATTAGAAGGTCAAGAAAAGGAAGCACCTAGGGTAAGTACCTTAATAGAAAGTGGCACTTATTTTTTGCATTCCACTGCCTTTGAATATATCTTCCCTAATCCTAATAATTCTGAAAGGTAAATGCTATTGTTTCCATTTTATATGTGAAAGACACTGGGGCTTAGAGAGTTTGAGTTCTGTAGCTCGCATCACACAGCAGGCCTAGACCTGGGCAGAAATCCACACTGAGTACAAATCACATAAGTCAGTAGATCTATACATGGCAGCATTTTCTTCCTCCCAAATGGGCTCTCATCGAAAATTATTTAGAAACAAAATATAGAGATGTATTGCCTCATATAAGACATACACAACAGAGTTTTTGGATAAAAGTATCTTGAAGATTGCATTCAGTACTTAAATGTTGTGACTCCATAAAGTCCAGTTGCCAAAATAAAAGATATTCATTAAAATGTACTCATGGGGCACCTGGGTGGCTCAGTTGGTTAAGCATCTGCTTTCGGCTCAGGTCATGATCCCAGGGTCCTGGGATGGAGCCCACATCTGGCTCCCTGATCGGCAGAGAGTCTGCTTCTCCCTCTCCCTCTCCCTCTGCTGCTCCTCCTGCTGTTCTCTCTCTGTCAAATAAATAAAATCTTTAAAAAATAAATAAATAAAATACATAAAATAAAATAAAATGTACTCATGCTCTCTCCCTGATCCTTTTTCATTGCATGGTCCTTCATAGAAGGAATTCAGAGAAAAGCTATTTAAATAAAGAAACAGATGATTTTAATGAAGCCATGTTTTTAAAAGGCTGGTTTTATTTTATCTAATTAAATCTATTTCAGAATTAGGTCAGAAATACTTTTCTGTCCAAAGACTTACAAAGCCAGAATGTCTAGAGTTCATTAATAAGAAGGGTAAAAGTATCCTGTAAGATGCTTTGGAGAAAAAACAGTCAAGTGGCCCAAGGGTACCTAAGCTCCCCTGGAAATGCCTCAGATAAGAGTAGGGCTGGAGTGGGGCACCAGGGAACGAAGGGATGACTGTGCAATATTTCTTTTTTAAGGAAAAAAAAATTCTTCTAGTGGCCATTTTCCTTCCATGTGTCTCAGAAAACCACCAGTCCTTTCTGAATCCTCTTTTTCACAAACTCTTTCCTTTCTCCTCTCCTCGCATCCCCTCCCTCCATTCTCTTTTCTCTTCTCTGCTTTCTCTTTTAACTGGTCCTTTCCTTTCCTTTCATCCATTCTTTTATGCTTTGTATGTTTTTCTCTTTATTTCTATTTTTTCTTTCCTTTTATTTCACTGTTTTCTTGACATCTTTATTATTTAAGGAAATACTTCAAAGAACTATGCTTTCCCAAGAAATATCACATCTTTTTGTAATTTGGTCAGACCTGGGGGAAGGGGCCCCTGAGCTGCCTTCTGCTCTCTTAAAAGGTATAAATATTCCATCATGGAACTACAGCTATAACACTCTAGCATAAAATTCATCTTTATCTTTTATGGCTACAGATTGTACATTTCAACTATAATCACCTCCTTTAAAAATGCAGCAAATTCAACTTCTTATTTTTCCAAAGAATCTCAAGAACATAAATAACTAATGTATCCAGCTAAACTTAAAAAGACATTAAGTTCAATGAGGTCAGGGACCATGCTTCTCCTTTTATGTATTTATTTTTCTGACCCCCGTATACCGAGTCTGCACCATGCAAAGCACATAGAAGACAATCCATATTTGCGGATGAAAGAATGAATGGGTGAAAAATTCTGTAATTTGGCCATCTACAAATTTTCATTCAGACCAAAGTATTAAAGAAATTTTAAACCAAAAGGCTTTAAGTTGCATAATAGTTCTGAATAGAAATTGACTAAATCTTTTATTTATTATTTCTTTGCTCTTTGTTTTAATGGGAAGAGTCTAAATGGTAAAAATTGTGTGTAGTAAAACTTTACTTAACCAGAAAACCAGAATATATAATTAATGAGACTTTTTAATTATACTTTCACTGGGGGGAAGGCATATAAAGGACAAAAAGCTAAACAAGAATATTGAAAAAGTGTATCTGAATTCTGAAGATGTTTTCATGTCAATATGCATAATGCAAACTAATCTCTTATTCTAATTTACATTTACCAGAGATCACTAGCCAACGTACTGGGAGGTAAAAGTCTCTACAGCTAAGTTGCCTGCCCTGAAGAATCTCTTTTCTGTTGTGTGCACATATGCACATGCACAGATTTATTGATTGACTACACGAATATGTATGAGCCTCTTTTCAAAAGAATATTAAAATCTTCACCTTACATGATCTCTCTCTGTTGAAAAGGGGTTTTACCCAAACTCTACTTCTCTGAATTCACCCAAAAAGTATGTAAATCTAGAAAAAAGAGGTGCTTGCTCGCTGTGAAATCTCCAAGTCAAGGAGAATAATGATCAATATATCTTTTCTTGTTTTCAGGGATGAATGGAAAACCAGCAAAATAACATAGTACGTGCTTGATAGTTTTTATAAACATCAAATCATTGAGGGGAAAAGACATGAATTTATCTGGCAATGAACTCACAAAATAGCTACAGAAAAAGTCACCAAATGTACCAACATGAAGAGGATAATTTGGCTAGGGGAGGAATGGTTTTAAAGGCAAACTATCAGGACCTCTTGAATTCACAAATATATAAAAATATGTTATTTCTTCTTTTTAAATCATTAAAGCAAAGCCATAATGGAATAGAGAACAAAATTCCACTAAAAGTTGCTCTGAAAAATGCTACAATGAACATTGAAGGGCAGATATGTCTTTGAGATAGTGATATCTCCTTCAGATATATACCCAGAAGTAGAATTGTTGGATCACATAATATTTTTATTTTTAACTTTTTGAGGGACCTCTATTCTGTTTGCCATAGTGGCTGCACCAGTTTACATTCTCACCAACAGCGCACAAGGATTCCCATTCCTTTACATCATCACCAGCTTTTGTTATTTCTTGTCTATCTGTCTTCCTTCCTTCCTTTTTTGACATACTAGATACACAGAATGAAATCTCTTGTCTTTTTGATAATAGGCATTCTAACAGGTGTGAGGTGTTATCTTAATATGGGTTTGATTTACATTTCCTGATGACTAGTGATGTTGAGCATCTTTTCATGTACCTGGTGTCCGTTTTTGTATGTTTTTTGGAAAAATTTCTATTCAGGTCTTCACATTTTTAATTAGATTGGTTTTTTGCTATTGAGTTGTATGAGTTCCTTGTATATTTTGGATATTGACCCCTTGTCAGTTCCATAGTTTGCAATATATGTGTATATCAAATCATCACACTTGCACACCTTAAACTTACAGAATGTTATGTCCCATCTCAATAAAGCTATAAAAATTTAAGTTAAAAAGATGCTTAAAGTTGCTTTGACTGGAACTTTGAATGAATTCATATTTTTATGAAATATTTAAGAATTTCTGCTTCAATATCTTTCTGTATAAATACAGATCATCATGCTACTGATAGACCTGGTTAGTCCAGGTAAGATCAGGTGACCTGAGGCCTATGATAAGGAGTCCACTGCAAAGAATCCAAGGCCTTTGAGGCCAGAGAGCTTTTTTCTATCCTTGCACCTGACACTAAGTTCAGTATCTTTTTGAAAACCTAGTGATTCTCCTTCACTAACTTGCAAGGGAAAGGGCCAAATGAGGATGAGCACTTAGCTTTTAAAAGAGCCACTGCAGTCATCTTTATTAAAATTTAAACTGTAACCACCTTTATTAAAATTCAATTCCATTAGTCATTTATTGAGATTATGTCTTTTCTCTGAGTAACTCAGGAACAATGAAAATAAGCTCCAGAAATGAAAGTCAAATTTAGTTCAAAATACAGCAAAGGACTAGATGAGTGAAAATCAAAGAGGAAGAGGAGAGTCAACAGTAGTATTGCTGCCTGTTGTCCAAAAGACATTATACATCCAGGCTTAAAGGACTTTTGTATCTCTGGCAAGTTCCTTCTCTGATATAAGACTCTGGATCCCAGGATAGAGTCTTCAAGGAACTTCGTCCTTAGGATTTTAGGATTTGAGATCCACGGTATGCAGTAAACAGGTTTTCTTCCTTAGAAAATTATAGTAGCTCTATACCAATACCTATACCAAGAGCTACCAATAAAAAACTACTCTAGGGGCGCCTGGGTGGCTCAGTTGGTTAAGCAACTGCCTTCGGCTCAGGTCATGATCCTGGAGTCCCAGGATCGAGTCCCGCATCGGGCTCCCTGCTCAGCAGGGAGTCTGCTTCTCCCTCTCCCACTGCCCCCTCTTGTGCTCTGTCTCTAAAATAAATAAATAAAATATTTAAAATAAATAAATAAATAAATAAATAAAAATAAAAAACTACTCTAAAGAGTAAAAAGGCACTACACATTGGAGCTTGCTGTGGAGATTGCCGGTGGTCCCCGGGCCCAGTCTCTCTTTCCTCTGGAGCATTTTATTCCCAATTTTTAGCCAGACAAATGGTTACAGTGCATAATGACTCTAGTTTTCAGCTTCTTTTCCACCTAGGAGTGGAAATACAGTGAAATAATTTGATAAAATTTAACAATGTGTGAAAAAAACTCTTAGTAAATTAGAAATAAAAGGGAACTTCCCTAATATGATAAATGGTATCTGAAAAAAAAATCCTACAATAAACATTATCCTTGATGGTAAAATTTTTGAATATGAGAAAAGAATGCATGATATCACCACTTCTATTCAGCATTGCACGGGAAGGTCTACTGAGCACTAAAAGGCAAAGTAATAAAAAATTTAAGAACACTTACAGATTAGAAAGGAAAAAACAAAACTGCCATTATTCACAGATGATATGACGATGTGTATAGAAAATCCAAAAGAATTTTCAGGTAAACTATTAAGTTAATAATAGAGTTGAGAAAAGTCCCAGAATATTAAAAAAATCTATATAAAAAACATATTTTAATATAACAATCAAACAGAAAATGAACACTCTAAAAGATAATTTGTAAGTATATATAAGCAAATAGAAAGTGCTTAGAATAAGTCTAGCAAAAGATATGCAAGACTTCTACAGGAAAATTCTAAAACCTTATTTAAAATATGGAAGTGGAATTAAACAAACAGAAAAATATACATTGTTCATAGATAGGAAGACTCAATATTACAAAGGTATAATTTCTCACAAATTGATCTATAAATTCAATGCAATCTCAATCTAAGTCCCAAATGCATGCGTGTGTGTATGTGTGTGGGTATGTGTGTATGATTTCAAAAGTTGTTGCCAAAAAATATAAGAATATTCAAAAGGTCCAAACTAACCAAAACACTTCTCAAAATAAAGACAGACTTGGGAGAATTTGCGCCACCAAACAGGAAGATATATTATAAAGCTCTGATAATCAAGACAATGTTTACTGACAAAAGATAGACAAAAGGATTAATAGAACAGAATAGATGCCCAGAAATAGTCCCATGCATATACCATTTATAATAGATATAGTACTTTAGACCACTGAGAGAAAGATAAACTTTTAAAAATAATAATAAACTTTTTAAAGCAGTTTTAGGTTTATAGAAAATCTGGGCAGAGAGAGTATAGAACAGAGAGTTCTTAAGTACCCCTCACTCCATCCCCAATTTCCTCTATTATTTATGTTTTGTAACTGTAACATTTGTTGCAATTGATGAACCAATGTTTATATACTATTATTAATTAAATTCATAGCTTATATTAGGGTTCAGTCTTTGTGTTGCACATTCTATGGGCTTTGACAAATGTATAATGACATGTGTCCATCATTGCTATATCATATGGAATAGTTGCACTGCCCTAAAAGTCCCTTGTGCTCTGCCTATACCTTCCCTTTCTCCTACCTTCAAACCCTGGCAACAACTTCTCTTTTTAATGAAAAACATACCTTTAAATGGTCTCAGGATAATTAACTATCGTGGATTAAAAAAAAATTAATTCATGCCTCACACCAAATACAAAAACAATCACAGGTAGATTAAAGGTCTAAATGTAAAAGCCAAAACCATAAAGTTTTCAAGAATATAAGAGTTTATCTTTATGACCTTGTGGTATAGACAGACTTCATAAACAAGATACAAAAGCACTGAGCACCTGGCTGGCTCAGTCGGTTAAGCATCTGCCTTAGGCTCAGGTCATGATCCCAGGGTCCTGGGATGGGCTTTCTGCTCAGCAGGGAGTCTGCTTCTCCTGCTGCCCCTCCCCCCAACTTATGCTTGTGCTGTCTGTTTCTCTCTTTCTGAAATAAATAAATAAAATGTTTTTTAAAAAGATACAAAAGCACTAACCATAAACAAAAATATGATAAATTTGATTACATTAAAATTAAGACATCAGTTCACCAAATGGCATTATAAAAAGAATGAAAAGATAAGTCATCAAGTAGGGGAAGAAAGATGTCTTCAGTTGTATAACCAACAAAGAACTACTAATATATAAAGAAGATATGGAGAATTATAGATCTATCCCTAAAAGACAGCAAAATCAGCCTTCTTAAATGAGCAGAAGATTAGAACATATACTTTATGAAGGAGGATATGCAAATGACCAACAAATATTCTATTTATTTTATTTTATTTTCCAATTAATATTTAAAGTTGTCAAACATCATTAATAACTAATAATTACTATTATACTATATTATAATAATTACCAACATGTATAATTTAATAAAAATTAAAACCACACTGAGATGATGCTATGTATACTAGAGTTGCTAAAGTTAAAAGTTAGACAAGATCAAGTGTTGACAACTATGTAAAGGATCAGAAACTCCCATCCTTCATATATAGCCATAGCAATAAGTGGGCATGTGAACCAGGAAGAACACACAAAAATGTTCATAGTAACTTTTTTCATAATTGCAAAAAACCAAAGACAATTGATATACTCATCAACAGTAGAATAAATAAATTGTACTATAGCATACAATGGAATACTATGCAACACTAAAAGTGAATGAGCTTCAGAAATCTACAGAAATACGGACATCTCAAAATATGTTAAAGAAGGAAAAGCATGTTATAGATAAAGCATATAACATGATTCTGTTCATATAAAATCCAGAAACTGGCAAAAGTGAACTCTAATGTTTAGAGATACTTAAAGAAAAGGAGGGAAATATTTATTATAAAAGTCATGGTAGCAGTTATCTCTAAGGGGGAAATAAATTGTCACTGGGAAAAGATACACTAAGGGTTTATAGAAAGCCATTAATGTTCTTTTTTTGAATCATGTGTTCACTTCAGAAGCATTTGTAAGGTAGTACATATATGTTTTATATACCCATCTATATCATGTTTAGTTAAAAATGTTAATTTTTAAAATGTGAGTTTAAAATAAGAGACATCTAATTCCCATCCTTTTCTCTTCTTTAATACATAAATAAATGGGTAATGGGCTAAAATAAAATACAATAAAATTCCAATTAATAAAGGCAGAGGTGAGAGAGTGCTATCAACAAGATGGTGGAATAAGAGTTTTTTATCATCATCCCCCACAGAACATCGATTTTGACAACCACTCACAGGTGACTATAACTTTGTGGGAGACTGGGAGTCCAGTAGAGAAGTTCTAACACACTGTCAGAGAAAAAAAAACTAAGAATAGATGCATCAAAGAAGGTAAGAACAATTTCACTTCATCCATGTCAACTCCTCCTCCAAGGCAACACAGCTCAGTGCCAAATTCTCCCAGAGGGAAAATGAGAGCATAGTGAGTGAATGTGTAGCTTCCCCAGCACTGTGAGACACTGCCCAAGAAGCCCACTTCTTTCTCATCCAACCCAGAATACTCAAGTAATTGGCATGACTGAAGGATTGGGAAAGGCTGGGAGCACATCAAGCACCATTTGGAACTCATCCAAAGGCTGTAGTTCTTATTAACCACATTGCAAACTCCAATAGGAAGCCTATCCATGAGCCACTTGGCATGCTTTGCCTGCAGATCCCCTAAGTGGTCAATCTCCAATGCTCTACCACCTCAACCACCCACGTATGGCCAGCTCCCTGCACATTCCTATTTTAACTGTGAGTGCAAGCCTTTGCAGATAGCTTACAAGCATGCACAGAATGCCAAGCCAACTCAGCAGGATTGGGAGAAGGCACACAAACATGAGCACTTCAGGACACTGCCCTGGGAAAACAAGCGACAAGCTCTTAGAATTCTACCTGGCTTTGCAGGATCAAGAAAAGGCATAAAATCTTAAGAATAATTCCCCAAGAAAGAACAAGAGTTGTGTAGTGGGCACATCTATAGAAAAGATCTGAGAGAGTCTCAGAATTCCTAATTGGGCTGACTTGTGAAAGCATTTCTTTCCTGAAGCCAGTCAGTAAAGACTGGAGAAGGTGATGCCTTCTTCAAATTCAAAGACAACAATACAAAACTTCAAGGAGCACAGGGCGCCTGGGTGGCTCAGTTGGTTAAGCGACTGCCTTCGGCTCAGGTCATGATCCTGGAGTCCCGGGATCGAGTACCGCATTGGGCTCTCTGCTCAGCAGGGAGTCTGCTTCTCCCTCTGACTCTCCCCCCTCTCATGCTCTCTCTCTATCTCATTCTCTCTCTCAAATAAATAAATAATATCTTTAAAAAAAAAAAGACTTCAAGGAGCACAAAAAAACAAGCAAAAATGGTACCATCAAAAGAACAATAATTTTCCAATAATTGTCCACAAATAAATGGAGATCTGTGAATTTCCTGATGAAAAATTCAAAATAATTATTTTAAGGAAGCTCAGTGAGCTATAAGAAAAAGTAAACGACTCAATGAAATCAGAAAAAGAATACATGAATAAAAGAAGAAGCTAACAAAAGAGATAGAAATCATAAAAAAGAAAAAAGAAGAACCAAACAGAAATTCTGGAGCTGAAGAATACAATGAATGACATGAAAAAGGCAATCATGAGTGTCAACACCAGACTTGACCAAGCAGAAGAAAAAATTGTGGACTTAAGGACAAGTTATTTGAAATAATCCAGTCAGAGGAGAAAAAAAATGTAAATGAATGAAAAAATACTATGAGATCTATGTGATACCATCAAGAGACCTAATATATGAATTATGGGTTTTCCAGAAGGAAAAGAGAGAGAGAGTAAGGGGTAGAAAGTTTATTTAAAGAAATAATGGCTGAGAACTTCCCAAATGGGGGGAAAGATTTGGGTATGCAGATATATGACACTCAAAAGTCCCCAAAGAGTTTCAACCTAAAGAGGTCTATACTGACATACATTATTATTAAATTGTCAAAAATCAAAGAAAATGTGAGAAATTTGAAAGCAATAAGAGAGGAGACTATCACATACAAGAGAATCCCCTAGAACCATCAGCAGATTTCTCAGAAGGCCAGGAGAGAGTGGGATAATATTCAAAGTGCTAAAATAAAACTGCCAACCACATATATTTTACCTGACAAAGTTCTCCTTCTTCTGAAGACTTTCTCAACAAATAAAGGTTGAGGGAGTTCACATTAGACCAGCCTTACAAGAATTGCTAAAAGGAGTTCTTCAAGCTGGAATGAAAGGATGGTAACTAGTAACATGAAAACATAAAAGTACAAAACTCACTAGTAAAGGTAAGTATACAGTCAAATTCAGAATACTCTATTACTATAAGGGTGGTATATAAATCACTTTTAACTCTGACATAAACGTTAAAAGAAAGAAGTATTAAAAATAACTATAGCCACATTAATTTGTTGGATACACAATATAAATGGATATACAATATAAAAAGATGTAAACTGTGACATGAAAAAATAAAATATGGAGGTAGGAATAAAAAAGAATTTATACACATTTGAAGTTAATTTGTCATTAGCTTAAAAAAGACTATTGTAACTATAAAATGTTTTATGTAAGCCTCATTATAACCACGAAGCAAACACCTTTATAGATACACAAATATAGAAAAGAATCAAATCATGCTACTGTAGAAAATCATCACATCACAAAGGAAGACAGCAAGAGAGAAACAAAAGAACTACAAAACAGCCAGAAAACAAGAAGATGGTTTAGTAAATCCTTACATATAAATAATTACTTTAAATGTAAGTGCATTTAATTTTCCAATCAAAAGACAAAGAGTGGCTGAATAGATAAAAAATAAAAACAACACACACCTTTATGTGCACTGTAAGAAACTCACTTCAATTGTAAGGATACACACAGGCTGAGAATGAAGGAATGGGAAAAGATATTCCATGCAAATGGAAATCAAAAGAGAGTAGGACTCGCTATATTTATATCAAACAAAATAGACTTTAAGTCTAATGTAGCAAGAGACAAAAGTCATTATATAATTATAAAATGGTTAATTCACTAAGAAGAATTAAAAATAGTAAGTGTATATACACCTAAATATTATAAAGCAAATATTAACAAATCTGAAGGGAAAAATAACAAAACAATAAAATAGTACAAGACTTCAGTACCTTACTTTCAACAATGGGTAGATCATACAGATAAAAAAATCAACAAGGAAAGATTAGACTTGAAATACATTTTGCACCAATGGATCTAACAAACATATACAAAGCATTTTATCAAACAGCTGCAGAATATACATTCTTCTCAATCACACATGGAACATCCTCTAGGATAGATCATATGTTAGCTCACAGAACAAAGTTTAACAAATTAAGAAGATTGAACTTATTTCAAGTATCTTTTTTTACCACAAAAGTATGAAACTAGAAATCAATAACAGAAGGAACACTGTAAAACCTTCAAATATGTGACGATTAAACAACATACTCCTGATCAAGTAATGGGTCGAAGAAGAAATCAGAAGAGAAACAAAAAATATCTTGTGACAAATGAAAATGAAAACAGAACATAATAAAATTTATGGGATGTAGCAAAAATAGTCCTAGAAGGGAAGTTTATAGTGATAAATGTGTATATTAATAAAAAAGATCTGAAATAAACAACCTAACTTTACACTTCAAGGAACTAAATAAAGAAGAACAAACTAAGCTCCAAGTTAGAAGGAAGGAAATAACAAAGATTGGAGTAGAAATAAATGAAATAGGGCTAGAAAAATAGAAAAGATACATGAAACCAAGGTTGTTTTGAAAAAGATAAACAAAATAGACAAAACTTTAGCTGGACTAAGAGAAAAGAGAAAAGACAAAATCAGAAATGAAATAGCAGATATTACAATGATACCACAGAAATATAAAAGATCATAAGAGATTTCTATGAATAATTATAGACCAACAAATTGGATAATCCAGAAGAAATCTATGAATTCCCAGACACTCAACCTAATAAGACTGAATCATAAATTGATAACATCAACAGACCAATAACAAGTAAGGATACTGAATAAGTAATTAAAAATCTCTCAACAAAGAGAAGTCCAGAACTAGATGACTCACAGATAAATTCTACCAAACATTTAAGAACTTATACCAATCCCTTTCATATTTTTCCAAAAAATTAAAGATGAAGGAATACTCCCAAACTCATTTTATGAGGCCAATATTGCTCTGATACCAAAGCCAGACAAGCTAGTACAAGAAAAGAAAACTACAAGCTAATATCCCTGATGAACATAGATGCAAAAATCCTCAACAAAATACTAGAAAATTGAATTCAACAGCACATTAAAAGGATAGTACATCATGACCAAGTGGTATTATCCATGGAATGCAAGGAATGGCTCAACATACACAAATCAGTCAATGTGATAAACCACATTAATAGAATGAAGATACAAATTATATAGTCATCTCCATACATGAAGAAAAAGCATTTGACAAAATTCAACATCCTTTCATAATAAAAATTCAACAAATTAGATATAGAAGGAATATATTTCAACATAAAGGCCTTATATGACAAGCCCAGACTAATATCATACTCAACAGTGAAAAGCTGAAAGATTTTGCTCTTAAATCAAGGACAAGACAGGGATGACCATACTTACCAGTCCTACTGAACATAGTACTGGAAGTCCTAGCCAGAGCAATTAGGCAAGAAAAAGAAATAAAAGGCATCCAAATCAGAAAGGAAGAAATGAAATTGTCTCTACAGATGACATGATCTTATATATAGAAAATCCTAAAGGCTGCACCAAAAAGACTCTTAGAACTAATGAATAAATTCAGTCAAGTTGCAGAATAAAAAAATCAACATACAAAAATCAGATGCATTTCTATACACTAAAAATGAACAATCCAAAAGAGAAGTTAAGAAAACAATCACATGTACAATAGCATCAATAAAAATAAAATATCTAGGAATAAATTAAACCAAGCAATTTGAAGACCTATACACTGAAAACTACAAAACACTGATGAAAGAAATTAGAGAAGATACAAATAAATGGAAAGATATCCCATGTTCATGGATTAGAAGAATTAATATTGTCAAAATATCCATGCTACCCAAAATGTTCTACAGATTCAATGCTATTCCCATCAATATTCCAGTGGCATTTTCCACAGATATAGAAAAAATCTTAAAATCCATATATAACCATAAAACCATACTGTAAAAAGTAATTTTGAGCAAGAAGAACAATGCTGGAGGCATCCTACTTTCTGATTTCAAATTATGTTAAAGCTCTAGTATAATCAAATAGTATGGTAGTGACATAAAAACAGATGCATAGATGGGGCACCTGGGTGGCTCAGGTGGTTAAGCTTCCAACTCTTGGTTTGGGCTCAGGTCATGATCTCATGGGTTGTGAAATTGAGCCCCATGTAGGGCTCCTCACTCAGCAGGGAGTCTGCTTGAAGATTCTCTCCCTCTACTCCTCCTCCCACTCATTCTCTCTCTCTCTCAAATAAATAAATAAATTCTTAAAAAAACAGATACATAGAAAAATAAAACAAAATAACACCCAAATAAACCCACACAGACAGTCAAATAATTTTCTACAAAGACACCAAGAATACACAATAGGGAAAGGATAGTCATTTTCATAAATGGTGTTGAAAATTGGTTATCCACATTCAAAAGAATGAAACTGAACTGTTATCTTATACCATACACAAAAATCAACTCAAAATGGACTTAAGTGTTAAACATAAGACCTGAAACTGTAAAACCCTAGAAAAAGACAGAGAAAAACTCCTTGACACTGGTCTTGGTGATGATTTTCTAGATTTGATACCAAAAAGCACAGGCAACAAAGCAAAAATAAACAAGTGGGTATACATCAAACTAAAAAGCTTTTGCACAGAAAGGAATCAACAAACTGAAAAGGCAATTTATGGAATGAGAGAAAGTATTTCTCTCATATATCTAATATGGGATTAATATAAAAAATATATGTGGAACTCATACAACAAACAAAAAACCCCCAAATAATCTGATTAAAATGGGCAGAGGTTCTGAACAGACATTTTTCTGAAGAAGACATACAAATGGCCAATAGGTATACCAAAAAAAGTTCAACATCACTCATATCTGGGAAATGCAAATCAAAATCACAAGACATTATATCACACCTGTTAGGATGGCTATTATTGAAAAGTCAAAAGCTAAGTTTTGGTGAGGATGTGAAGAAAAGGGAATCCTCATATACTACCAATGGGAATATAATTTGGTACAGCCATTATGGAAGAAGTATGGAGGTTCCTCAAAAAATCACAATACAACTACCATAAGGTTCAGATATCTCACTTTTGGGTATAATAAACAAAGTATATATATAAAATTATATAGAAACAGAATCCTCATAGACACAGAGAACAGACACTTGCCAAGGATTGGGAGGTGGGAACATAAAAGCTAGGAATGATTGAGAACTAGGAACCACTAATCTACTGCTGCTGTCTCAGCTTAAGAAAAAGAGTAGGAGAGTGTTTCTTCTTTTCCATTCTCTGGAACAATTTTGTAAAAATGGAATATCTGTTCCTTGAATATTTGGTGTTGCCTATAAGATCATTTGGGATTCAAATCCCCATCTTTAAAAGTAATGCCACAGTGAACATCCTAATAGACCCGTGTGAGGTTTTCTTTGAGATATATGTGCAATAACATAATTGCTGGATCATGGGGTATTTGTACATTTAATATGACTATATTCTGTCTGTCTGCTCTCTGAAATGACCATTTCAGCCTACAAGCCAGCAACTATGCATGAAGGCTATGAGAGCCCCATGTCCCTGCTAATTCTTGACAGTAAATAACTTTCAATTTTTGCCACTTTAAAAAAGTAATATATCTATTGTATTGTCTTGTATTTCTTAGACCTACCAATAACATTGAGCCTCTCTTAAAATGCCTGTTAGTTTTGAGGAGTTCCTCTGCTGAAGATTGTTTTATCCATTTTTTTTTAAGGGGATGACTGTCCTTTTGTTGCTGTTGCTGATTTGAAGATTGTATATTGTATATTCTAGATATTAACCTCGTATCAGTTTTGATACTATAAATATATCTTGTCATTCTGAATCTGTCTATGCCTTTAACCATGTTCCATCATTTTTAAACGAAATAACTTAATTTTAATTTAATCAAAGTCATCAATCTTTTGATGGTTTGTGTTTTTGAAATATTGTTTAAGAAGTTCTTTTTGATTCAAGGTCATGAGGATATTCTCCTACACTCTATAAATATGCTACCTATTCCCCTTACCTTTATGCTGGATGATTTTGAAATAAATCTGAGACATACCATGAAATCCATAAATATTATTGTATATATATCTCAAAAAAAGTGAGTTCTCAAAAAACAATTCCACAATACCACTATCAAGCTTTTAAAAAAGTAAGAATAACTTATTAATACCATCAAATTAAAGCAGCCTATTTTTTAGTATGAATGATTGGGAAGTTTAGACATACAGAGAGGTTACAAGAGAGGACTTAATGTGGTAACAGTCCTAAGAAAAGTACAAAGGAGCTTTGGGAGTTTGGGGAAAGGGGGATGATTTCCAGCATTGAAGAACATCTCACCCAAGGGAAAGGATCAATTTAGGACATTTTACAACTGTTTGCTTTTGGATTTTCTCAGAAAAGTGGCTCTGAAATAGTACATAGGAGGAAGCTCCTCTTCTACATGGAATACTTGTGGATTTGTGTTCTTTCCCTTTTCCCTAGTAAGTGGGAAACAACAGGGAGAGGAGTTCAGTTAGAGGCAAAGAAATTGTACATTTACAATTTAGACAATTCTGAGAATTCAAAGCCAAACTCTGAGGATTCCAATACGGAGTTCATCTTCCTAATTAAAGGTATTCTCTTTTTCCTGGTTTAAAATCTTATCTTTAGCCATTAAGAGTATCTTTAAATTGTTTGCTTGAGACAAGGCTCTCTGGAATTATGTATTGCCAAAATGTACCTAACATTTTCCCATGACTTTCAGTCTCTCTTTAGTATATTTCTGGAAGATTCATTCAGGTCGAGCACTAAAATTTAATATCTAAAGATAGATGAGAGGATCTTTTTCTCAATTTTCATCTTTTAGGAACTTCATGAGGTTAAAAAGCAAAACAAAAGCAAGTAACTATTCCAACAAATAATGATAATTTTGGATTATAACCTATAGATTAAAAAAAAAACTCCCTAATCCACACAGATATAAATAAATAATCAAATAAATAAATAAATGGGGCAGAAGGAATAGCTCCTCCTTGCAGTAGGATTCCAATGGATAAATGTAGAAGAAATGAAAGAAATAGAAAATCACCTTTAGGTGATTGTCATAGTAATAATTATTACAAAGGAAAACCATTGATGGATGTTAAAATTAGTAACATATAATGAAAAAAAATATTAGAAGGGGCTCAAAGTATCTCACTATAGTATACTAAATAATTAAAAAGGGGAAAATAGTTACTTTACCGTGGGGAATCCTACAGACACCACTATAACCAAGGCTAACACCATTAATAATAAAACATACTAAGATCATAAACTCCCAACATGATGCTTCAAGAAAGGTACAACATCATTTCTGTGGTACTCCTGATCAAAATGCATAACTTCAGGACTGATCAGTACTCCTCAAAAGTGTTAAGGTCATGAAAAACAAAGAAAGACAGGAACTGTCACAGAGAAAGCAGACCAAGGAGACATGACAACTAAATGAGACACGGGATCCTAGATTGGATCCTGAAATAGGAAAAGGACATCAGTGGAGAAACTAAGGAAATCTGAGTAAAATCTGTAGATTATCTACAATATTGTGCCAATGTTAATTTTATTGTTTTGATCATTGTATCATGGTTATATAAGATATTAACATTGGGAATAACTCAGTGAAGGGTACATGGGAAATTTCTGTGCTGTTTTTGCAACTTTAAGTTTAAAATTGTTTCAAAGAAACCCCCCTAAACATTAAGGAAAAACAAACCTCTTCCAACAATACATAAGTATATCCTGCTTTCAGTAAAGCCATTTCAAATAACTCCCCTTTGGATAGCTGGACTGGGCCATATTGGGACGAGGACATTTGCTCTGCAGAGGAAGGCATTTTCATGGAGACTCCAAAGTCTCACTAAATGCTTTGTAGCCCTCAGAACCAGCAATAGAACAGTAGTGGAGAAATGGTTTTTTTAATGCTCCGTGAATGGTTTAGAACACCTCTGGGAGTAATTTTTATTCGTTCTCAAATAGCTGGAGACATAAAGAACCATTCTTAGGCATAACTGTGTACCAAAGGAAGCCTTCCATGCTACATTCAGAGTTTTGTTTTGTTTCTTTTCTGTCCCTTACACTTAACCTTAAGAACTTGAACATCCCTTACTCTTCCCTCCATCATGCCCTTAACACCCTCCCTAGAAAGTAAAGTAAGCCTCGGTCAGAAAAAGTCCCATTAAATGTGCACGCATGTGTGTATGCAAGTGTACATGTGTGTCTGTAGTTTAAGGAGTTCTCATGACACCAGTCTCCAAACTTCTATTTGCCCATCCACAGGAGAACAGCAAAACTGCAGTCAGTAAGTTTGTATATGTTGCTGTAGTCTCTTTTTGTTCCCCTTTTCTCTTTAAATGGCATTCCCCCATCTGCCTTTCCATTTTACATGACTAGCTCTTTTCTGCTTTGTCTTTCCCATTCCCTCCTAAAGCAGAAAGAGATTCCATAGCACTAATTAAACTGACAGTGTATCTGTCAGGCTAATATAACAGTTCCTTTCCATTCGTGGATGGCATGAATTTTTTTTAGGGCTTGGGAAATTGCACATCATGACAAAATGATACTGTCTTAACCGCGGTGAGCAGGAAATCCTCCTGGCTCCACGAATGCCTTGGGGGCATGGCTGGGCTCTTAGGCCAACTGTTTTGGAACAAGACCTCTGACTTAGAAAGTTAACTGAAAAGTCTCCCAGCAAAGCTCTGTTCCACCCCAAAGCCTCCCAGCCACAGTAGAGTCTGGAAAACTTGATCTGTCTCTGTGGACTGTCCAGTTCAGATGTGTGAACGATCCAAAGAAAGCTCTTTTTACACTAAAGCCCCAACTAAAGTCTGACAATTTCCCGCCTTGCTTCACCATCCCTATATCTAGAGGTGACAAATGTGGAAACAATATCAGGATATCCACGTATCTTTTTAATTAATAAAAGTATGTTTGAGGAGAAAGACTGAAATTGATATGAGCACTGTTTTTAGTAGTTTAATTTTTAGCATGGGCAACTGACCTCCCCACTCTTTTTCTGCATTCCACCATTGCTACAATACTATAACTAATCTCTGGTCCTTATTAGAATGTCACCAGTTTTTCCATTAATTCCCCTTTCCTATTCCACAATCCAGTCTAGGATCCACATTGCATGTGGTGATCATGTCTCCTTTGTCTGCTCCAGTCTCCAGACATCTTTGGGTACTTTCTTTCCTTTTACCCCAGCAAGATGGTAACTTACAATTTAGGGAAAGCTGAGTTTCATTAATTGTCTTAGCCAGGCTGTGGCCACTGGAGCCTCCTTCTAGAAGCTGCCATGCTGCAGATGAAGCTGGAGCTGGAATGCTGAACTGCTTTGCTTCTCATACATCTCCAGTTTGCATAATAGGGAAATCAGGGAAGTCTGGGGATTTAGACTAAAGCCTCAAGCTACAAGCACAAGATACTTTTGAAGTCCCATCCTTTATCTTTAAAATTTTCAGAGATTTTACATCTGATTGAATAAAGTATGCATTACCTACTTTTAATTCAGAAGGGATACTTCCCTAAATTTTATAGCAAAATGAACATACCAGAAAGATGCACCATGTTTATTCCATGGCTAGAAGTATTCATTGTCCCGACCCCACATCCTTTAGTCTGAGAACCTCAAACAATGTTATTTTACCATTTCAAATGTAAGACAGGGTATTACACAACTGTGGTACAAAATGCCAGTGTTTGGCCACCACCTACAATGCTTCCTATAAGCAAATGCCTTCTGAGTTACAAACAACTGACTTACAAACAGACTTTTGGCTCACAATCCACTCATAAGTTGGGAACTCTTTCTACTAATACAATGTCCTTGCCACAGGGTTTTCACAAGCCATTGCGACAAATGGTTCTTTTAATTTCTTTGAAAACCCACCTTTTCTTCAAGTTGTACATTGTTATTGTTGTTTTTTTCCTCTAGATATCAAATTGCCTTTAAGCAGAACTTCCTAGTACGAATATCTAGTTGGGAAAATAGTCTGACAACAACAAAAAGAAGATAAATGAAAAAGCAAGATTGAACAGAACTCATTTCTAAGCAAGGGCCTTTGATTCTGTACTATGTCCTTCGGCTTCAGAACTCAATTTTCCTACTCAATTTTCTGCTGTTCAAATGATGCAGTTGTTTTGTTGCTTGGATATAGATGGTAGACTGCAGCTCTGAAAGCAACAAAGTTGGTGAAAACCTCACCGGAAGCCAACTTCTCCTTTTAATCTTTTGTCCAGGCAGGCCTTTTGCGTTTTTGAAGAGATCAAAGGCGAGTGCAGGTGAAAAGCAGTGTTGGCCAGTGAGTGCCACAAAGGGCACACCCTGGGGATTTTATTCTTCTTGGAAAACAGTTTTTACTGAAGGGAGAGGAAGAGAGTGGGGTATTGAATAAGTAACCTTAGAGGTCACTAGAGTCAACTTTTGAATTTCTATCCCCATTTTAGATTTGGGTCTTGGCTGTTATTGGTTTTGGCTATGGAAACCTCCATCAGGGGGTAAATATCTTTTCTTCCCCTCATGTGATTTTTTTCCCAACCCTGCTGCTCCCCCTCCTTCATGCTTGGAGGGGAGTGACATCACTTAGGTAGCCGCCCTTTCCGGGCTCCTTTCAGATGGCAGTAAATGCAGATTTAAAACACCACAGGAGACCAACTGTGGTCATGAGACTTTAGAAGGTGTCATGTGAGGATCATAATGCTCTAAAATCTGACTTCCTGAGTGATTTTGCTTTTTCAAGATGGAATACTTCTCTCTCCTCTCTTAGGATTTGAGATAATTGGATGCCATAATGGAGCCTTGAGATATATCATATGTAAAGAGCCCCACCTGAGTGCATGACCCATGCCAAGATAGTAGATTAAACTTCATGCTATTCACATAAAATTCCTAGCTTCTGAGAATTTATCCTTCATATTAGGTGTCTGCAAACTATAATTCTCAGGCTAAGTCTGCCTTACAGCCTGGTAGTTTTTTTGTTATTTGGCCTACCAGTTAAGACTGCTTTTTATGCTTTTTTTTTAAGATTTATTTATTTGAGAGAGAGAGAGAGTGTGTGTGCATGAGTCGGGGAAGGGCAGAGGCACAGGAAGAGAGAGTCTTAAGCAGACTTCACGCTGACTGTGGAGCCCAACACGGGGCTCGATCTCACCACCCTGAGATCACAACCTGAGCAGAAACTGGGAGCCAGCCACTTAACCGACTGTGTCACCCAAGTGCCCCTGCTTTTTTACACTTCTAAACATTTAGGGGAAACCAAAAGAAGAATATTTTGTGACACATGAAAATTACTTGAAATTCAAATTTCAATGTACATGAATATAGTTTTGTAGAACACAGCCATGCCCATTCATTTATGTATTGCTTTTGGCAGTTTTTGTGGCCCAACTGCTGAGTTGAATAGTTTCAAAAGAAACCATGGATGGCCTGCAAAGCCCAAAATATTTACTATTTGGCCCTTTATGGGAAAAGTTTGTCAACCCCTGTTCCGTATCCACTGAGAATTCATTCTTGCCCTGTGATGGGCAGCAGCGAGATGGAACACACATGGGGCAGGCCTAGTGCTGTCAGGGAGTGGAGGAGGCATGCCAAGAAAAACATGGCAGAGCTTTAGAAGGCACATTTGCCAGGGTCACAGGTTTTCTGCAGCTAAAGCTGTTCTTTGCTTTGCTCTGAAGAGTTCCATGCATATGTTTAATCAAAGGAACTAAGACCCTGTAAAAGGTGAACACATCAGGACACAGAAAACAAGGAAAGGATAGCTGTATCTATACCATAAACACAGTTTTCTCTATCTCTCACTCCTGCTCTCTGCCTCGCTGTCTTTTATGGTTCCACTTGAAATAAGAGTTAGAGGAGGATGAGAAGGAGGGGGAGGAGGGAGAAGAGAGACAGAAATAAAGAGAGAGAGAGAACATTTTAGATGAAAGCAAAGTATTGTGGTAATAAAGGACAAAGTAGAAGTCGAACTGAGAAAGGTAGAGAAAGAGAGAAGATTATGGAGTAGTGAGGAGGGTCTTGCAAAAAGGGTTCTGAGTCATAGAATGGCGCCATCTTCGATTCCCACTACAATTTAAGCTTTCTAAAAGGAGGCCACAGAGGCTTGATTGATTGATTGATTGATTGGAACAAAGATCAAGAAAATAAGGACATAGAAAGAGGGTGGAAGAAAGACATGACATCAAAAATTAATTTTGCCAACTGTAATATGCTAAAAAGTAGTTTTTATGCTTTTTGTCATGGATTTAACTTTTTGGATTCTTAATTTGAATAAAAAGCCTATACATGAGCCTAATATGTAGATGACACAAAGATAGACCAGCTGCGGCTGAAGCTGACCTGACCTCCAAGCATGTGTAGCCATCACCAGTATAATCCAAGGCTTCTCTATCTATCTATCTATCTATCTATCTATCTATCTATCTATCTATCTATCTATCTACCTATCTCTGTTTCTTTCTATCTCTCTCTATCTCTATCTATCAAAAGAATAATCACCACTTTCTCATCTGAGGAGGATCATTTTGACCTATGGGAGTCACTTTGAATCTAACTGCCAGAAAGAAAGAGGACATAAACATGTGTTTGCAGTCTCTGTCCACACTGGACTGGTAGAATTGCCATAAAATGGTTTATAGTTTGGTGTTCACACAGATGAATTCATAGCTCACACATTTTTAAGCTATGTTGTAATTCTCCCATGAAACTCAAAAACACTAAGTAAAGGGTTAGCCTGTGATGCCTATGAAGCAGATGTAGGTTTGTTTCACATAGTGTTGGGCAACTTTTTAGACACCACAAACCTAGAAGAGGACGACCAATAATCCCTAATTTTAAAATAATGACATTAGCGGTACAAGGACTACCAGTTTTTGAAGTGAATAGAATTCTTTGTGACCTCAATCCCTGGCAGATTTGGATGCATAAAGATATTTGCCATTTGTGTTGAATAAGTCAATACGAACAATTAAGGATCAATTTATTGACAGAGTTGCCAACATAACAACTGGTCTTCCTTTGAAGAATTTTCCATTCTTGTTCACTCTATGGCACAGAGGTCAACTTGTTAGCAGACCAGGAGACATGGGGACTTCTACACATTCCTTGTCATTTGTTCAGATCACACATTAGAAACTGCATACAAGTGTGCCAAATACACATGCCTCTTTCTCCAGCACATTTATAGCCACATTTTCCTAATGGAGCATGGAATTCCATGACTTCATGACATAGCAGGACTAATTTGATACATCTCCAAATGCCCTAACAAAAATGGATTTGGACCTTGCTAAATATTTTGCCCTGAAAAATGGATTACCAATATTTGTGCTCTAAGAGGACATTCTACTGTCTTGAAACATTGCCTTGGAAATAAATGTACATTGAGGAAACAGGTAAATAAAACCTTTTACCCCTCCATCCTCATCTCTTCCTGTGGCTAAAGGCAACATTATATTTCCCATCAGCTCTATCCCAAAATCAACAGGAAGAAAAATGTTAAGTAAAGTACAAATTATCTTCTATTTACATAAAGAAGACTCCCCTAAGGAGCCAATTAACATTTAATGTGAGTTCTTCAAAGGAGAACCACATGCCTTCTGGGTAGGCAGATATCAAAATCAACAGATGTTCAAGTTAACACGGGGAGTCACAGCCTCATGCTGAAAACAGGACTGTATGTTTCATCTCCAGTGTGAGCTAAAATCATGGAGCCCACCAAAAGTTCTGCTAAATAAATCAGTCAGGATGATCATCTATGGCTTATAGGGTTTATGACCTCAAATATGAAGGGCAGAAATTAGGGGGAAATGTTATTGCTCTTGCATAGGCTGTTAAAACTGAACAAAAATGTAAGAAGTAACATCAGCATGAAATGACTGTTTTTCTTGTATAGAAGCTCTATCAAAATTGAAGGTGTATTTTGGAGCAGTGATAAATCTGATTTGCTCCATCTGGGGTTTGAACAATTGTCAGATGATTATGCCTCAAATAGATTTTCAGGGTTCCATTTCCATGTACCAACCTGCAAAGGGTTTTTTTTTATGCTCTGCTACTTACTCTGACAAATTGAGCATTATGTTCCTGCATGAAAGCCTAAGAAGGTCAGAGAAATTTAGATTAAATGCATTATGATTCTGAAAATAAAATGTTGGGGCAGAGAAATGCTGGAGAACCCCGTGGCTCTTTTGCAATAATGTCTAGTTTAAGGATTGGAATAGGGAAGAGAGTTGAATGTTTTGAGGGAGAAGAGATGTGGAGGAGAGAAGACAGCCATAATGTGCACAGTTACATGATGGCAGGTTATTATTTGACAGTAAGTTTGAAGTGGTTCCAAAGAATAGTAAATGAAAAGGCTAATGCAAACAGGTAGGAAAGGTTTGGCATTATTAGTGAAGGTGATAACTGAAGGGACGCTTCCCCCAAGAGGGCCTAGAAAATACACTGGATTTAAAAGCCATCCTGTGTGTCACATGGATAAAGGGAGCTCAAGCTTCAAGAGGTCTTTAGGATTTTCAGTAATAACTAGGCAGCAAGACTCATAATCCATAGGACAATGGTATATTTTTGTAGTCTGTAGGAGGACAGCAGCTGACAGTGCTATAGCAAGGTAGAAAATGCAGAGAAAGGCTAAGCACAGAGCAGAATGCAACAAATTTAAATTCAAAGTAACCACCACTCCTGTACCTGTATGTTGCTCTCTGGTAAAGTCTCCAATAGTCATCTGATCGACAAGTACGAGTGGAATATAAACCACAGACCTAGTGCTGAGCAAGGTGCTATGAGAAAGACAAAAGCCCAAGGAGTTTAAGGTCTAGCCCAACACACAGGGCTTATCTACAAGAGCCATTTAATGAAACAAAATGTATAAAATAATTTATCAGATTATGTGATACTAATAATTGGAAGCTATGTATAAATATAATAGAGTGTGAATTATTGTTATAAACAGAAAATTCACAGAATAGAATGGACTGGCTTCAAGGAAGACTTAAGAGGAGTAATTTACAAAGGGTTTCTCAAGAGTGTTTGCAGTGGCTCAGCACACCCTCCATAATATCAGTGAGAGAGGGGCTATGTTGGGGTATTTCTTTTTTTATTTTTATTTTTTGGTGTGGCAAAATACACATAACATACCAGTGAGAAAAACCATTTATTACCTTGGGATCAAGGAGATGAAATGTCTAGCAATGCACAACACAGTGTCCCACAGTGAGGAATTTTCCTACCTAAAATGCCAGTGGAGCTCTTATTATGAAACACTGAAAAAAGAAGAAATACCAAGAAATAGTCCACTGAAGTGAATCAAATACCAGTGAAGCCATAAACCTTGGAGGAAGCAGTGAAAAGGAGACACAGATCCATAGAACACTGACAAGACTCAAGATAACATTGTAACTAAGTGTGAGTGACAAATAAGAATGAGAACTAAGAGGTATCTGTGTGACTGAGGACACATCGTTGATCACTGTTGGGTCCCTTTTCTTATTTATTTACAAAATGAGGGTGTGAAATCTCTGAAGTTTCTATCAACTTTCACATTCTAGGGTCTTTTGACACTAGACTTTTGAACCTAAAAACTGACTGTCATAAGCATAAATGAAGACATTTACAAGCCTGGAAACACCTATAGAAAGGTCCTGACTTTGAAAAGCTTGTGAGGTTGGTAAGTTTGAATTGATTATCCCTCAACTGTCTTCATTTCAGTATTTCTCCACCAAATGCCTGCCCAGGAACATTCTTATGGGTTCCTAATTGACAACTTCCTGAATTGCTCTGGAATATGGAAGGACCATATTCCATACCCACAAATATTTTTCATATTTCTATCAGTTAGCTAACGATATATAACCAACCACTCCCTAACCTACTGCCTAACATTGTAAGCCTTAAAACAATAATCTAGAACACATTGATCTAGAACATATGATCTAGAACATATGGTCTAGATATTAAAATATTAATCTAGACCATATGTTGATCTAGAACAACATAAACTGATCTTCGCTATGTTTGCTCCTAATTCATTCTGTGGTAAACTAGGGCGTTGGCTGATCTAGACTATTCCAATCTTGTTCTCATGGGTGTGGCAGGGGTTCAAAAGAACAGAAATTTCTTATGGCCTAAATGTGGAACTGGTATGCTGTCATTTCTGTCACATTTTATTAGCAAGTAACAAGGCCAGACTCCATCTCTTAATGGGAGGAGCTATAAAGTCATATTGCAAAAGACATGATTACAGAGAAGAATAGAATGTTTGGGCCTTTTTTGCAATCAATCTACCATCAAACTTTGTCTGTCCTTTAGTCTACACTCTAGGATATAGCTAAGTGATGGCTAATAATACCCCACTAATCAAGATGATGACTTCTTCAAGGATAAGGATGACTAAGTCTTTAATCTTGGTATCCTTGGTTAAAGCAAGCTCTCAAAAACCATTTGTTGAAATGACAGAAACTAATTTACAAAGACATTTTAATGCTTACCGTGGAAAATGTCTTTCCCATCGTTTCTTCTCTAAGAGTTAAGTAAACAATTTAAGAATATGTTTTATAGAATGCTATTGTATTGATTTGGACTATTACACATTACTGGAAAATTTTAAAGTTGTAATTACACTACATAGCATATTTTTAAAATCTTATTTAGCTTGTAACTCTTTTATATTATGCTGGGGACTCAATATGTTTCTTCACTAATGAACAACAGAATGTTTTCAGTTAATAGCTGGACAAAAGCAACTAAATTAACATTACTAGGGCATTCTCAAAGGGGAGAGATGGAACTACTCTGAACACGTGATTTTAGGTTTATTTTCTGCCAAAACCTGGTTTATAATTCTTCTTCACCCTGAATATTTTTAGAGTATTTCACACAGTGATGAAATATCTATTGCAGTTTTCCTCTAGATGCATCTGCTCTCCACTTATGAAAGAGCCATCTTTATTTTTTTTTTATTTTTTATTTGAGTATAATTGACACATAATGTTACATTATTTTCAGATGTACGACATAGTGATTCAACTTCTCTATATACTCTCATCCTTCAATTGGTTCTTACTGTCAATTATTGGATGAATTAAGACTTGCTACTTTGATTTAAAAAGAAAAACCAATAGGGGCGCCTGGGTGGCTCAGTTGGTTAAGCGACTGCCTTCGGCTCAGGTCATGATCCTGGAGTCCCGGGATTGAGTCCCGCATCGGGCTCCCTGCTCAGCGGGGAGTCTGCTTCTCCCTCTGACCCTCCTCCCTCTCATGTTCTCTGTCTTTCATTCTCTCTCTCTCAAATAAATAAATAAAATCTTTAAAAAAAAAATTAAAAAAAAAAAAAGAAAGGAAAACCAATAACAAGCTAACAATGTGTCTTGTCTTTGATGTACCAGGAATTATTCTCAAGGGAGGGCAAAACATGGGCTATGGCACAACCTAATAATTCTTGGGTGGTTATAGACACAATCACAACGAAAGCCAAATAATTTGGGTAGATACTTCTCTTCCCTGTTTGTTTCACAATAACCATCTCCCTAAGTAACAAGTAGGTTTTTGGTCATGGTCAAAACTGGCAACTTCTCAGACTGTTATTAAACCTCTTCTGCAGGGCTCCCGGGTGGCTCAGTCAGTTAAGTGTCTGCCTCCAGCCCTGCATCTGGCTCCCTGCTCAGTGGGGAGCCTGCTTTTTCCTCTCCCTCTGCTGCTCCCCCTGCTTGTGCTCTCTCCTCTCTCTCTCTCAAATAAATAAATAAAATCTTTTTAAAAATACAATTAAAAAAACCCTCTTCTGCATCCTCTGGAAAACAAGGGTAATAATAGAATTTATCCCAGGGAGTATTTGTGACAATTAAATTACTTAATTCAAGTAAAATATTAAGTATAATGTCTGGCACATAGTAACTAATCATTATTATTAACTGTAGCTCTGTTAATTTGCTTCATGAATTAGTCCTTGCTCTTGCACAAAACGGGACCCCTGATGCTGATTCTGAACAAATGATGAGTATTGTATTCCAACTGAGCATAGTTTGTTACTGCCACTAACAATAGTAATAATAATAATATCATTAATGGATATTGAGTTGAAAAATGAAAGGTCACTTTATCCAAAGAACTAACCTCTAAAAAGGAAGGTGAAACATAACCACATAGAAAAAAAATGAATACTTAACACTGATGAAAACTCAATATCCAAAAGATGTCAACGATTCTGAAAGAGATCTAAAATAGATTCTTTGTGTGAAAAAACTGAGATAGCTATGTCGCACTATGCACATGAATAAATCCCAGGTGAAAGAACATCTCTAACACCAACATTGGGGTAGAAAGTATTTCATCAAGAAACAAAAAGCATAGACCAAGAAGGAGAAGACTAATATATTCAATTTCTTTAAATTCAAGAACAAACAAGAACATTTTGTGTGAAATAAAAGTTGCCATAAATAAATTTAAAAAACAAACCTCTTACCAGGAAAAGATCATTGTAACACAAATAACTAGCCGATGATTATTATTCAAATATATAAATATAACTGCAAATGAATATGAAAATTCAAACAACCAAACAGGAAAATGTGCAAAGGATATGAATATGCATAGAAACCAAGACCTGAATGTCCAACAAATATCAGAAAAGATGCTCTACTTCCCTGATCAGGATGGAAGTACAAATTAAAACAACATGGGCAAACTATAGCACATCCAACAGTTTGGCAAAAAAAAAAAAAAAAAAAAAAAAAAGTTTAAACCTGGCAAAATCAAGTTAGTAAGGAATTGAGAAAATGGGACCGTCAAGGCATTGCTGGAGGGATTAAAAGTTGGCACCCCCTTGAGAGCGTTTTGTATCTAGTAAATGTGAAGATGTGTCTATTCTATAACCTAGCTATTCTAATGCCTGCTATATAACCTAGAGAAATTCTCCCACATGAGATAAGTATGGGAATGTTTATAGCAGCCCTGTGTAAAAGAGTGAAAAATTCATATAAACTGTATTAGTCATATAATGGAATATTGCACAGCATTTAAAATTAATGAACTAGAACTACATGAATTTTATAGATCAACCTTGAAAAAGTTTGAATGAAAAACACAATGCAAAATGCTACACCAAGTATGACACTATTTATTTAAAATTTTAAAAACATATAATGCTGTATTACATAAATGAGTTATTAATACATGTGCGCTGTGAATGTATAAAACTTTGAAGGACACCCATCATTTTCAGGCAAGTGGCTGCATCTGAGAAAGGAGAAGAGAATCTGTGAGAATATACAAAACTTCAATTGTCTCCATGCAATGTATTTCTTTAACAAAAATTCTTAATGCAGGAAAATGCCAACATTTAAATAATCCGTCTGGCATATATGCACATATTAAAAATAACTTCTAAAGATAATATTTTGGGGTTTTTTTTTACATTCTTGAAATATTTTGTCATAGAGAAGAGGAAAAGTTTACCAATCCTTTAGGAATACTCATAAAGTCATTATAAACTGAAACATATTGTAACATTCACATTTCCAGCTGATTTCCATCTTACATAAGACAACTGAGACCAAGAGGTATCTCAGTTACCAAACAAAAACTCCAAAACTGTATGCTCAAACTCATAATTATTATTCCTAGGAGAAATTCTCAGATCCTTAATTAAAGCCTATTATATGTAATTTTATAAGATTGGCTTAAAGTAGTTAGAAGTATAATATTATTAGAAAAAAGAAAGAAAATAAAAATACATAAAAAGCAGACAAATTTGTATGTTAAATGGTTGCTACTAAATATACCTATAAGTAAATCCATAAAACCCTATACTTATACTTTATTAGGCCCTGAGAGTACCATACCAAATGACATAATACTATATGCTGGTAATGAGTACAAATAACGATTAACACTTGTCATTATGTTCTTTTTTTTTTTTTAAGATTTTATTTATTATTTGACAGAGAGAGAGCACATGAGAGGGGGGAGGGTCAGAGGGAGAAGCAGACTCCCTGCCGAGCAGGGAGCCCGATGCGGGACTCGATCCCGGAACTCCGGATCATGACCTGAGCCGAAGGCAGTCGCTTAACCAACTGAGCCACCTAGGAGCCCCGTCATTATGTTCTATATACTCTAAGAATGTAGGAACATGGGCAATACATTTTAGAAAAATACCCACCCAAAAAGTTAATCTTTTTTTTCATTTTGAAAAATAATGGGCTTCACTTCTGTTGTCTACATTGTAATAACACCCTTAACCCAGAGGTGTGATTCTAAGAATGAGAATTATGTTTTGTGAGGATATGAAACAAATATTTCCTTTAAATGCAATTTGTTACTTTTATAACATACAGCTTCCCTGAGTGTGTGATTCAACGTAGAGTATCTAAAGGGGAGGGGATAAGATTTCTTCTCAGAGAACAAATAATAATTCTAAAATTCTTTACATACAGGAAGAATACTACAGCTTTTTAACCCCTCTATGTTATACATGATATCTATGAATATTCAAAGCAAGGATTAAACATTAATAACATGCATTGAGAATTAATTTTATAAATTTATTTCTTACCTCAAATTCTAGTTCTCTTAGTTTAACTGAAATCACATTTGATTTAAAACAAAGTGTAATGAATAAAAATGGAATCCCTGATGGTGATTTGCAAGGGATGGAAAGAAGATTATAATGGTAACATTGGTGATGTTTTATAAATTATTTTTAGTAGACTATTTTTTAAGACTTCATTATATTAGAGCAGTTTTAAGTTTATACAAAATTAAAGGAAGGTACAGAGATTTCCCATACATTCCTGCCCCAACACCTGCATAATCTCCCATTATCAACACCCCCAAACAGAGTGATACAGTACATTTGTTATAATTGATGAATCTACATTTATGCATAATAATTACCCAAGGTCCTTGGTTTACCTCAGGGTTCCTTCCCTCTTGGTGTTGTACGTTCTATGGATTTGGATGAATATATAATGACATATATCCATCATTATACGGTTGACTCCTGAACAACACAGGGCTTAGGGTGCCAATCCCTTGCAAAAATCCACATAAAACTTCTGACTCTTCAAAAACTAAATTACTAATAGCCCACTGTTGACCAGAAGAAGCCTTACCAATAACATAAAATCAATTAATTAATTAATTAATTAACTTTGTATATTATATGTACTACAACCTGTATTCTTACAATAAAATAAGCTAGAGAAAAAATATTAAGAAAATCATAAGGAGGAGAAAATACATTTACAGTACTATACTGTAAAAAATCCCCTATAGGTGGACCTATTCAAACCTGTGTTTCACTGCCTTAAAAATCCTTAATGTTCCACCTATTTATCCCTCCTCTCCTCCAGCTGCTGGTAACCACTGATCTTCTTTCTGTCCCCATAGTTTTGCCTTTTCCAGAATGTCATATAGTTGGAATTATATAGAATATAGCCTTTTCAGATTGACTTCTTTCACTTAATAATATATATTTAAGTTTTTTCTGTGTCTTTTCATGGCTTAATAACTCATTTCTTTTTTAGCACTGAATAATATTCCATCATCTGGATGTACCACAGTTTACTTATTCACCTACTGAAAGACATCTTGGTTGCTTCTAAGTTTTGGCAATCACAAATAGAGCTACCATGAACATCTATGTGCAGGATTTCGTGTGGACATAAGTTTTCAAATCTTTTGGGCAAATACTAAGGAATGTAATTGCTAGATTGAATGGTAGAGTATGTTTAGATTTTAAGAAACCACCAAACTATCTCTCTCTTTTTTTTTTAACTAGTAGAAAAATCAGTTATTTTTTAATTAACATATAATGTATTATTTGTTTCAGGGGTACAGGTCTGTGATTCATCAGTCTTACACAATTCACAGAGCTCACCATAGCACATACCCTCCCCAGTGTCCATCACCCAGCCACCCCATCCCTCCCACCCCCATCCACTCCAGCAACCCTCAGTTTGTTTCCTGAGATTAAGAGTCTCTTATGGTTTGTCTCCCTCTCTGGTTTTGTCTTGTTTCATTTTTTCCCTCCCCTCCCCTATGATCCTCCATCTTGTTTCTCAAATTCCTCATATCAGTGAGATCATATGATACTTACCGTTCTCTGATTGACTTATTTTGCTTAGCATAATACCCTCTAGTTCCATCCATGTCCTTGTAAATGGCAAAATTTCATTTTTTTGATGGTTGTATAAGATTCCATTGTGTATATATACCACTTCTTCTTTATCCATTCATCTGTTAATGGACATGTAGGCTCAGAAAAATCAAAGTTAAAGGAACTTGGTACAAGAAGAAAGCAGAAACATATGTATGTATGCATGTGTGTGCATGGCATGCACATACACACACACAGTTGTATGAAACAAAGGAAACATAAAAATCGCTCTAAGACCACCTTAGACATACCAGCTATTCTTCTTCCTCCTCTTCCTAAGAGCACATCCCTAAAACACAAACACACTCTTATAGTTGCTAATCTCATGACCTGGATTAGGCAGACACTTGAATTTTGATGATTTGCCAAAAGAGATTAAAGTAAATCCAGCCAAAATGTGTTGATAGCGTAAGGCTTTCCATCCCAAAGCCACAATTTGTGTGTATAGACAAAACAGGTAACTACTGATACATTTTAAGTATAATTATGTATGTGTGTAAAGTGAATCAGTTATTTCAACAATTTTAAAAATAGTAGCTCAAATTAATAAGAACATGTTTAATACTCAAGTAACTTGTTAGAGTTACCTCCAGAACTCAACTTGATGTCATCCTTTTGACCTCCAAAAGCCAGCTACCTGATGGTCCCAGTAAGTAGAAGGCAGACATTGTACAAGTAAATTTTCCAGGATAATGTCAAGGTAACCTAAGTTCTGTCCCCATCCAGGATGTACTTACATGAACTTTCATTAACAAAAGAGCTACAAATCATCACTTATTAAAGTTTCAACTTAGCAGATCCAAGTAAATCAGGACCTGCACTGGGAACACATAATCTAAGCACTTAATGGGGAGTTATTTTGATAAGGCCAGAGTTCCTAATGATTTTTTTTATTATTATGTTATGTTAGTCACCATACATTATATCATTAGTTTTTGATGTAGTGTTCCATGATTCATTGTTTGTGCATAACACCCAGTGCTCCATGCAGAACGTGCCTTCTTTAATACCCGTCACTAGGCTAACCCATCCCCCCCACCCCCCTCTCACCAAACTGTCTCTTAAAGTGAGATACCACTTTGCATTTCCACCAGCAATGAATGAGAGTTATTGCTCCACATCCTCACCAGCATTTGGCCTTATCAGTGTTCCAGATTTTGACCATTCTAATAGGTGTGTAGTGGTATCTCATTGTTGTTTTAATTTGCATTTCCCTGATGACATATGAGGTAGAGCATATTTTCATATGCCTATTTTCCATCTGTATATCTTCTTTGGTGAGGTGTCTGTCAAGATCTTTGGCCCATTTTTAATTGGCTTGCTTGTGTTATTATTGAGTTTTAAGAGTTCTTTGAATCTTTTGGATAACAGTTTTTTATTAGATGTGTCCTTTGAAAATATTTTCTCCCATTCTGTGGCTTATTTTCTCATTTTCTTCACATTGTCTTTCACAGAGCAAAAAAAAGTTTTTAAGTTTAATCAAGTCCAACTTATCAATTATTTCTTTCATGGATCTGGCCCTTAGTTTTGTATCTAAAAATCCATCACTATGCTCAAAGTCATCTGTAGTTTTCTCCTATAGAATCTTCTAGGGGTTTTATAGTTATGCCTTTTACATTTAGATCTGTGATCCATTTTGAGTTAATTTTTGTGAAGACTGTAAGGTATATATCTAGATTTATTTTTTTCACATTTGATGTCTGGTTGTTCCAGCACCATTTGTTGAATACTATTTTTGCCTCATTTCTTTGCCTTTTCTCCTTTGTCAAAGATCAGTTCGCTAATATTTATGAGTCTGTTTCTGGGCCCTCTATTCATTCCATTCATTTATTTGTCTATTCTTTCACTAATACCACATTGTCTTGATTACTATAACTTCATAGTAAATCTTGAAGTCAGGTAGTGTCAGTCTTCCAACTTTGTTTCTCTCCTTCAAAATTTTGTTGGCTATTCTGGGTCTTTGGCTCTCCATATAAACATTAGAGTCAGTTTTTCAATATCCATGAAATAACATGTTGTGATTTTAATTGGGATTTCATTGAATCTATAGATCAAGTTAGAAAGAATTACATCTTCACAATATTGTGTCTTTCTATCTATAAACATGGAATATTCCTCTATTTATTTAGCTCTTCTTTGATTTAATTCATTCAAATTTTGTGGTTTTCCTTTTAGAGAACTTTTATAAATTTTTCTAGAGAACTCCCAGATATTGAAAAGGAATAGTGAGAGGTGCCATCTTTGCCTTATACCCAATCCTACTGGGAAAGCTTTGAGTTTCTCACCATTGAGTATGATGTTAGCTGTAGGTTTCTTGTAGATATTCTTTATCAAATTGAAGAAGTTCCCCTATATTCCTAGTTTGCTGAGACATTTTTTTTATCATGAATGGGTGTTAGATTTTGTCCAGTGCTTTTTCTGCATCTATTGATATGATCATGTGATTTTTCTTTTTAGCCTGTTGATGTGATGAATTTAATTGATTTTCAAATATTGAATCAGCTTCGCATATCTGGGATAAAACCCACTTGGTCATGGTGTATAATTCTTTTTATACAATGTTGGGTTTGCTAATATTTTGTTGAGAATTTTTGCATCTATGTTTATGACAGATATTGATGGTTTTCTTTTCTTACAATATCTTTGTCTGGTTTTGGTATTAGGATAATACTGGCCTGTTGCATTGAGTTAGGAAGTACTCCCTCTATTTCTATATTCTGAAAGAGATTGTAGATAATTGGTGTAACTTCTCCCCTAAATATTTGGTAGAATATATCAACCAACCCATCGGGCCTGGTGGCTTCAGTTTTGGAAGGTTATTTATTATTATACAGGCCTATTCAGATTGTCTATATCTTTTTGTGTAAATTTTGTGTTCTTCAAGGAATTAGTCTGTTTTACCTAGGTTATCAAACTGTAGGCAAAGAGTTGTTCACAGTATTCTTTTATTATCCTTTTAATGTCCATGGTATCTGTAGCAATATCTCTTCTTTCATTTCTGATATTAACAATTTGTATCCTCTCTTTTTCTTATTTAGCCTGGCTAAAGGCTTATCAATTTTGTTGGTATTTTCAAAGAATGAACTTTAGGTTTCATTGATTCTTTCTATTGATTTCTCGTTTTAAATTTTACTGATTTCTGCTTTACATAGATTATGTTTTT
The DNA here is from genome assembly GCF_011800145.1 of Mirounga leonina. Classification (NCBI taxonomy): domain Eukaryota; kingdom Metazoa; phylum Chordata; class Mammalia; order Carnivora; family Phocidae; genus Mirounga; species Mirounga leonina. The sequence continues at coordinate 6,951,762 of NW_023270889.1, forward strand.
AAAAATTGCAGGAGAGAAGGAGGGGAAGAATGAAGGGGGAAATTGGAGGGGGAGACGAACCATGAGAGACTATGGACTCTGAAAAACAAACTGAGGGTTCTAGCGGGGAGGGGGGTGGGAGGATGGGTTAGCCTGGTGATGGGTATTAAAGAGGGCACGTTCTGCATGGAGCACTGGGTGTTATGCACAAACAATGAATCATGGAACACTACATCAAAAACTAATGATGTATGGTGATTAACATAACAATTAAAAAATTTAAAAAATTGCGGGGGAAAGGCTAAGTCCAAGCTTCTAATTCTCTTGATTAAAAGGGTGAAGAAAGCTGTATCTCTATCAAATGATGTATAATCCTGTGAAGTTCTTTAGAGGAGCAACAGAATATTTTATTGATATGGAATGTCAATCTATAACTTTTTAACTCTGTCATTTTCAGGACTCCTGAGTGGCTTAATTGGTTAAGCATCTGCCTTCAGCTCAGGTCATGATCCCAGGGTCCCGGGATTGAGTTCCGCTTTGGCTTCCTTCCTCAGCGGGGAGCCTGCTTCTCCTTCTGCCTGCCACTCCCCCTGCTTGTGCTCTCTCTCTCTGACAAATAAATAAATAAAAATCTTTAAAAAAATTATTTAAAAAGTTAAAAAAATAAACCCTCCATTTTCCTCTATTATAACACTTCACCTTTTGGATCTATAATCTTCAACAATATCTTACTAGTATTTCATAGATTTTTAAAATTCTTTTCTCTTCCATTAGAATTAAATATATAATCAACAGATTACTTCTTTTTTAAAAGATTTTATTTATTTGAGAGAGAGAGAGAGAGAGCAAGCTCACGAGTGGGGAAAGGGCAGAGAGAGAGAGGGAGAGGGAAAAACAGACTCCCCACTGAGCAGGGAGCCTGATGTGGGGCTCTATCCCAGGACCCTGAGGTCATGACCTGAGCAGGAGGTAGATGCTCAACCAACTGAACCACTCAGGCACCCCTCAACAGGTTACTTCTAATATGCATCCAAACCAGACTAAAGAGACACCTCTTTTGATATTGGAGGAGGTCATAGTGAGGACATGACTGTCAGTTGACCAGTGATCTGGACTTGGGCAATTGAAGGCTCTTCACTGCCTCTCCTACTCTTATGATGTACATTCTGCCCACCATTTCCACACTAGGAGCTGTTTCAAGGACATAACCTTGAGAAAGTAAGGTGTTGTTGCATCCATCTGGACTAAAAACATGACTGAACCCAGTTAGGACTTCTAAATAAATTTTAAGATTCTGATGGGCAGGTGTGGAAATCTACTTGTCTTGTGGCCACCCAAGAAAACCTCACATGTAAGTTCCTTTGCTTATTAAAACTGCCACTTACCAATCTGGAATGGTCTGCCTCTTTTTTCAGTCTCTCCTTGACCAATGTATAAGGAAGCCAATTTCAGATTTCATCCAGGGAACTCTGAGGTTACAATGGCAATATTTGGTCTACTTCATGCTCTCTCCATCTTTGTCTTAATTATTGCTAATATTAGCATGTCAAATTTCTCCATCTTCCTTTTATGTATTTTAAACAATGCAGGAAAATGTAATAAAACACTCAAATGGATCTACAAACAAGTACCATTGTAATACAAAGATGGTTGTTTTATGGAAACCAAATAAGCTAACTGATAGGCAGAGATGGGAGGCAATGCTCGACATTCTGTTGGTGGATAAAAGTCTAAATTTGAAATAAGAAAAGTAGTTTAAGAGCAGTAGACTAAAAGTTGAGTTCCCATAGATCACATAGATCTGCCTGTATGTTTTGGTTAAAGTGTGAAGATTTAAGTAGCATGGCTATTGAAAAAGAATAATCACACACATAAGCACACAGACACACACATACTCCAGGTGATGAAAGGTGTGAAAACCTCTGGTCCAGAATTTGGTCTAAATTAAGAGAGAATGATGTCTCCTACTGGATATTAGCAAGCTCTATACCACATAGTTTGACTCTGAACTTAGCATAGATACAGAACATGGGTTTAAATGTATTCTTACACACACCAGCTTATTTGAAAAGGTGACATAGTCAGGTTTTCTAACCAAAACTACCAGCTTCGGCCAAAGGCTAGCTGCTCTTTCCCTTTTGCTTCTTGTCTAATGCTGCCACCTTATCTTGCTTCCTTAGCCTTGTAGACTGTGGTCAGTAATAAAATACTGTTACCAGACAGAATCCAGTGAAACCCATTTCAGACAGTTTTTTAAAAAAGATTCCTTTGTTCCAGAGCACTGGTACAGTCAAGTGTCAGGAATCCAGAAAGGACTTACAGGTTAGTCAGTCAAATGTATCAGCCATTAGGAGTCAAATAACAAGCCAAATAACCTGCTTGATCCCGAGTCCGCAGGTGAGGTGACAGACAACATGTAGTTGGCATGAAAGAGAAGTGAAAAAATAAAGATGGAAGCCAAATCCTTATAACCTCTCTGCTAGAATACCTTATAATTTCTCTATTGCTTTTATCACTGCACTCTCAATATATGGCTTTCATAAATTCTTCTGCTTCCATTCTGGCCACTGTTCAAATCTTGCAATGCCACCTGATATGTTCCTCTAACACAGAAGAACAGAAGAATCACATTCAGAACCTTGGTGGCCAGAGCGACTAGTAGAAGACTCTTATTATACCCAGGACTCCCTCTTCTCTTGATTTTCACACAATAATGTCCAAACTACTGTCAACACCCTCTATGTGGTTTGTGGATGTCATGCATGGTTGTCCCTCCTATGGATCTCCTGCTAGATTATTACATCTGTTCTCTTGTTTCATATGATTCTTACTTATATCTCTGAGAGACAATTTCTTCCTGTCTCATGGCCACCATTTCACATATATCACTAGGTAGAGCCCATTGATAACTATTGAAACTATAAATAGAGACTATTTCCTTATTGATCTTTTGATGGCAAACACCTAATAGGCCAGGACATAGTAAGTTCTAGGTGCCAAATATGTGTTTTTTGACTGATTGAATGACATTTCCTTCAGTTACTTTAGCTTTTGAAAAAAACTCAGTGGCTTTCTTCTTCAACTAGCTCTGTCAACAGCCTTCACATTGAAATAATTAGCTATTGCCTTGGGTGTGAAGAAGAAGAAACAACTTCCAGACCCTAGCCATTAATTTAAAAGGGTTAATATTAGATACAGAATTAGTGGCATGCTTACATGACACTCTTTATATCTTAATAAATGCGTCAGGCCACATTGGATATACCAAAATGTAGCAGGGACTTTACAGCTTCTGTGAACTTTGGTCATGGCCATCAGTAGAGAACCCGCGAAGTACATGATCTCATGCTAGACATTGTGAGGGTGAGCAGAAAAGGGAGATGGTCACATGCAGAAATCGAGATACCTATACTCAAAGGGATAAGCTAGGCATTCAAATATATTTAAAGTTTGAATAAGGGTTTGAGCTCTCCAAATGTTTGATGGCCAACTGATTTATGTTCTGTTACATAATAGGGACAACTACATAAGTAACTAAGGGCCAGTGTCTACAGTTGTCCCTACCCCTTGTCTTACTATGTCCCCAATCCCACCCATGGGCTCTCAGTCATTTTAACTATCACCCGGGCTTCCCCCAATACACACACACATACACATACTTAAACACACTTTCCCTAACTATATACTAGTCTATCTTGACTGAAGTTAGAAAAAAACTAATTTTCTTCTTAATTCAGCCAAATTGAGGTGAAAGTTCTTAAAAGAAAACTTCAAGGGAAGAAAAAAAACCAAGAGGGCACAGAACAAAACAAAGAATATAGAAAAAGATGAGTTTAAATGCATATATTTATGAACCAAATTATTTAACTCAATTTACTAAATTTAACAGGTAAAATTGTCTGGCAACATTTACTTTCCTTCAGCACTGAGCATATTGGCATATCAAAAATGACTTCCCTAAGACTCACTCAGTGATGCAGCTGGCTCAGGTACCCGCCTTGCCCTTTTCCCTAAGATGATTTGCACTTGCTATGAGTCTTCCCACCAAAACAAAACAAAACAAAAAATAAATCACACCTTTTTGTAATTTCATTTACCACCAAATTTCTTGAAAAACAAAGCTGAACTCACTGCCTTCCCTCTACTTGACTACCTGCCACTCACTCTTTACCCCACTGCACTTTGGCATCTCCCTCCAGCACTCCTCTGAAACTGTTCCCAGAAGGTCAGCAATAATCTCCTGATTGCCAAATCCAATTCCCAGTTCTCTATAACTTGTTCTTTGACCCTGTTGACCAATTCTTCTTTCTTGAACCTCTTTTCCCTCGGTTTCTATAATCCTCCTACTTAAACTACTAGGGAATGTTTGCGTTTGTTTGTTTCAAAATGGACCACAAAGAGCTAATAAATAATATGAGTTCCATTACATGCTCTCTTCTACCTCTCTGACCATTCTTGCTCTGTCTCTGTCTCTTTTTTTTCTCTCTCTCTCTCTTTCTGTCTCTCTTTGGTCGTGACTTTATGCTTACCTTTTCCCTAAATATAATTATGCTGCCTTCATTTGTATCACTTTCCCTCTTTGCCCCCCAGATTTCTTCCATTTCCATAGTTCCAATTATGACCTAATGAGCAGATGACCTCTTAATTGACCTCATAAACCCTGCATCCTTGGCTCCCATTTCCCACTGTCTGCATCTACTGCTACATTCTCTGATGGGCCACACTACTGCTACCAATTTGGCCTGGAGGGGTGAATGGAAAGGGCAGTCTACCCACCCCTTTTGCAGCCACCCCTTCGGCAGGTTTTTGCATTTAAAAGTTTACTCACTCGGGCGCCTGGGTGGCTCAGTCGGTTAAGCGACTGCCTTCGGCTCAGGTCATGATCCTGGAGTCCCGGGATCGAGTCCCGCATCAGGCTCCCTGCTCGGCAGGGAGTCTGCTTCTCCCTCTCCCTCGCCCCCTCTTGTGCTCTCTCTCTCTCAAATAAATAAATAAAATCTTTAAAAGTTTACTCACTCATTAAGGCATAATCTGAATGACACCACTTTGATCTCCTCAGTCAGAATCCATCCATCCTTCCTATGACTCCTAACGCAGCATTACCCTTGTCTTTTAAGACCTTTATAATATGTCATGTGTATGCACCTTATTGTGTTCCCTAATATGACTATTACCACATTATAAGCTCTCTGAGCCCAGAAGTCAATCTTGAACACTTATGTTGCTTAGTACAGTGCTTTGCATTATTCATTTACACGTTCACTTATTTTCATCAAGAAATATTTACTGACCACATACTGTGCCAAATACAATGCTGGACTTTGGAAGTACAGTGGTAAGCAAGACAGATACAGCCTGTATCCTTAAGGGACTAGTTGGAGAAAATAGCCATACAAAAGGAAACAAAGAGGATAATTGCAGAGAGTAGCAAGTACTATGAAGGGAAAAAAAAATGTAATGAGATAGAGACTGATGGGGTGGAATCAAATTTATTTCTGTCCAGGATGTTCTGTCAGATGTTTCTGACATCTGAGATGAGATCTAAATAAGAACAAGCAAGCCACAAAAAGATCTGGAGGAATGACATTCTGGATAAAAGGAATAACAATATCAGATTGGAGAGGTAAGCAGGGAGACTGTGTAAGATTGTGTAGTCCTTGAAAAGGATTTCAGATTTACTTTTAATGAATGGGAAAATATAAGAGGGTTTTAATCAAAGAAGTCATGTGACCTGAATTCCAGTTTTGAAAGACCACTCTGGCTATTATATGAAAAACAAACTGAAAAGTGACCCTAGGGGAACAAAGTAAGAGGTGGTGCAGGAACAATGGCAAGGAATAATGGTGGTTCGTACTGGTTTGGCACTTAGGATAGTGGAGAAATAGTTACATTTGTGATAGATTTCAGAGTTAGCAACAGGATTTGCATTGGATAAGATGGGGTGTAAGAGAGAGCTATTACATAGCAATTAGTAAGAGTTTGTTGATTGGCTGATGCCTTATGTGTTCAGATGCTTCCAAGGTAAGTAAAATCCTCCAAGTATAATTTAACAATATAAAAACAAACAAATACATGTATGTAGATATGCAGATGTACACAATGCAGATACATATACATGATTCTCACCAAAGGAAGAAGTTGGTGTTTCAATTCCAGCCTAAGTCCAAATACCACAATCCCTCTCCATTTCCTTCCCATATTTCTATATTTCTTAGGAAAAGAATTAAGCATTTTTAAGTGGATTTAAAGGGAATGTAGAATGAAATCTGTGCATGTGTATATGCAGAGGTATCTTCCTTTGTCTTTTTGAGAGGTCTTTTTGTGTTCCTAACCACAAAAAAGGCCTCAGTCTCCAAATAAATTGACTGGTCAGCTTGGAATCAATCAAAGGCTTATTCAACAATGATGAGAAGAAACTGCTTTGACCAGCTCATAACTGTACCTTTTAGTAGTTCTTTAAAATTGTGCAAGTTGTCTCTACAAATGAGCAATTTTTATGTGAGTTATCTCAGAAAAGCTCCTAATGGCCCCTAGCCCATCTGTCATCATTGGAAAAAATAAAAATGCTTACAGGGAAAAATTTTAATGACTTGAATAAAAACTTAAATAAGAGTTCAATATGTAGTAGTTTTCAAAGCTCACAAGGTCGACAAATATTACTTCTGGCTGTTTGCTTTATTGACTTTTCCTGTAGTAACTAACCTTGCATCTTCTCTTTCCTAGCCATCTTCAATTCCATTTATGTATGTATGTATCTAAGTATGAATGTATGTATTTGACTAACTGATTTTTTGGAGTTTTTTAAAGATAATTTTAGACTTCCAGAAGAGTAGCAAAATACTATAGAGTTTCTATACGCCATTCTCCAGTTTTCTGATGTTTACATTTTACATAACCATAGAACATTTATGAAAACTAAGAAATTAATCTTGGTATAATTCTATTAACTAAAAAGCAGAACTCATTTAGATTTTATTAGTTTTTTCCACTAACTGGTTTTTTTCTGTACAATGCATTTATATCAGAGGTCAACAAACTATGGCCCCACAGGCCAAACTGGCTGTCTGTTTTTATAAATAAACTTTTATTGGAAGATGGCCAAGATCATTTATTTACATATTATCTCTGTCTACTTTTAAATTAAATTGGTAGCAATGAATAGTTGTACAAAGGCTATGAGGCTTACAAAGTCTAAAATATTTACAATGTGTCCCTTCATAGAAAAACTTGGCCCACCCTTAATTTAGATGTAATGTCTCTTTGGTCTCCTCCACTCTGTGACAATTCCTTAGTCTAGTCTTATATTGCATAATCTTGACATTTTTTAAAAGTACTGGCCCATTATTTTTGAAGAATGTTCTTCAATTTAAGTTTATCTGATCTTTTCTATGATTAGATTGAAATTATGTATTATTGGGAAGGCTACCAAGGCATGATGTGCCTATCTCAGAGTATCATATCATCAAACATGATGTCACTGTTATTAATGGTGATGTTAACCTTCATCACTTGACTAAGGTGGAAACATGCTATTTTTCCTTTTGAAATTACTACTTTGACAAAGATACTTTAAGGTTATGCAAATACCCTGTTTCGATTAAACTTTAGCCAACAGAGTTAAGCATCCATAATGGACCTTGCCCGCAGCAATTCTTACTATGAAATGCTAGTAATGATTTTCTGTTTCCTTCATTCCTTTTCCATTTATTAACTGGAATTCTTTTGTAAGTTGTCACTTCTAAACCATTTATTTATTTTTAATTGTATCAATATGCACTCACAGATATTTATTTTATTCTTTGGGTTATAATCCAATACTATCATTTATTTTGTTCTCAAGCTGTTCTAAATTTGGTCATTGGGAACTTTTTTAGAGTATCTCCTGTGTCCTTTTGGTATGATCTCATTTTTGTTTGTTTGTTTTTTTAGCACTTCCTTATTTTAGACACTACAAGATGCTCAGGTTAATCTTGTGTTTTCCCTGACTCAGTCCTGGAATAAACCAGTTCTCCAGGGAGTCCTGTTTTTGTTTGTTTGTTTTTAATTGGAGAGTTGTACTTAGAAAACAAAATCTGGGCATTAGATGGGGAGGAGGGGGCTATTCTAGCCACTCCCAGTGGATAAAGTTAATATACTAACTTCTATTTAGTTAGTTATCTGCATAAGTATTTAAAAACAAACATGAATCATTTTGATACCTCTGATACCAATCCACCCCTATAGTGTTCATTCTACTTTCTTCCTTTTCTTTATTTGTAACTTCTTTCTCTGACAGTGAGAAACCTGGCTCTTATTACCTATAATACATATACTTATTTATCAACTATTTGTATAAAAACAAAGTCAGAATTTCTAAATTTCTATTTAGTCTACTTTATTCAGTAAAAACATTATTTCTCAAAGCTACTTTCGTGAGCTCCTTTCCTCTTTCCTTCCATCCCCTACTGTTTGGTTTTGTGATATATCTGCTGTATTCTACTGGCTAGAAGCAAGTTACAGTTCCCACCTCTTAGGGAATAGGACCCTCAAGGGCAGATTTATTTTTATCTAATCTATAGTTTCCATCAACCATGTAGGACTAATTATTCCAGAAACTTGAGTTTTAGGTCATGCTTATGTTTCACTGATTAACTTTTTAAAAAAATTATTTAGCCTGGTAATAGAAAATCAAAATGACAATATAATAGCACAGACATCTAGTCATTTCAACTCTTTTGACTACCGAGACATTTCCCTAAACAACCACCTTGACTCTGCTTAAACTGACTCAGGCACTTCCATGCGACAAAACCTAGGAGGCCATAACTGCCCTTCTTTAGCAGATAAATTCTGTGTAGGTTTTTTCCCTTAATACAGATTCCTTCTCAGGTCAGAGAGAAAATAGAAGGCAGGTCTTCCAAGAGCTACTGTCTGGTTTTTATGTGGCTCACTTTTTTTTTTTTCCTCCTGGCCCACATTTGCTTTATTTAGATATTGGACACATGAACTAAAACGAATTTTCATAACCAAATAAGCTGAGACCATGATGAATTTTAATATGTATACTTTTTTACATTATACTGTAGGATGGTGGCTGTCCCCAAATTTGTTTAAGTTTCTTTCAGTCCTTATGGAAAAACATATGCAAAGCATTTGGGGATTATTGCCAAGTCTTCCAGAATTGAGACCCTGCCAGAATGAAATGAAGAACAAATCCCCTAAGGAAGGCAACAAACTTGCCATGAACCAAAAGAGCCAGGAATGGTGCCTGGCTAATTGAGGCAGAGCAGAAGAGGGAAGAGGTTTAGTTCCCCATTAAACCTGAAATAGGTTTAAATGAATGAGAAGAAGCTGTCGAACATCAAGTCTGCCGTTAGAGAGAGTCACAGCTACAATTTACCAATTTACCTGGAAAGCGTAACTCTGAGATGTTCACTCATTTACTCACTGATCTGACACCAGGCCTGAGACTAACTCTGGGTTCAGCCCTGAACTTTGAAGGGTATGGAAGAAATATAAGACAAGGTCTTGCTCTCCAGGGACCCTAGAGACTCACCACCTACTTTTTTCATGGTCTGCCACCAGATAGTGATAAGGAATACCCTTGATTAAAAGACTCAGCTCCTCTGAAAGACCAGCAGAATTAATTGTAAGTCGAGTCTAAATTTCTGTATATTTTTCAACTCTAATATGCATGGAAAACGAGGTAATTCAGTGCTGTTTATGACAGTGGAGATGGCCAGGGCAAAGGAAGAGAAGAAATACAGACAGATTGTTCAGTTTCAGTGTTTCTGAAAGTGTATGAACTAATGCCATATGAACTAATGGGACCTAATGCTCTGTTTTAAAGTAAAACAAATCTGGCACTGAAGGTGAGGCAAGTAAGAACTTTCTAAGACTAAACAGCTGAGAAGAGGATACTGAGCAAGGAGCAATCTTTGGGTGTTTTAAATGTATTTTCAGTTGTTTGAATTCTAGATTGGAATAAAAGACATAAGAATAAAGAATCTTAGAACCACAGAAAGGCAAAAAGAAGAAGGAAAGGAAAAGGTACCAGAAACTCAGGGGGAAATATATCCTCAGAGTGTTTCTTAACAACTGTAAACTGAGACATTGGTGATCTGAAGCTGATGAAACTAGGGTAATCATAAGGAACAGAGCTCAGAGAAGTAGCAAGAAATAGTGGGTAAAAGCCAGTAGAAGCAAAGATCAAGAGCTGAGTTCATGGCAGACCTTCAGAAATGGATAACCTCCCTGTTCCAGATAACAATAAATGTTAAAGCAGAAAAACCATTTTGAGAGCATGCAGTAAAAATCAGTAGTCTCTTATATGCCCATAGTGAGTAGTGTTTTTCAAAGCACTTTGGCATCCCTCACTCTCATTTTAGTTCCCATGACAGTACAGTTTTATCATCCATCCTTTATAGGTAAGGATGTTGACATTCATGGAAGCCAAGTTACCTATCATGCAGCTAGTCAGTGGTAGAAAGGGTAACAAATGTCTTAATCTCTCTTGAGTACTCTTTGCACTCTATCATGATGCATTATTCTAGCAAAACAGGTCATCATCCAGAAACCCATTTTTACAATCTGAGAAACTGCCTAAAAATGCCCTATAAGCCCCACAAGGGCAAGCTCCTTCTTACCCTGCACTACATATCCCCTCCCCACTGTTTCAGAAGTAGTGACCCAGGTATCCTCTCTGTCCCATGCCCTGGACTTGTTGCAGGGCTTAGCACATGACATTCCTTTTACCTAGAAAGAAAACTCTCTCCCATTTTTTTCCTAGTTCAACTTAAGTGTGACTTTTTCCCAGAAAGCCTTCCTTGAATTCCAAGTTCTACTATATTATATGGCTCTCTATATACTACTTCACAGCATAACACAGTTTTGTTTTACACTGATTTAGATGATTAATTGATCAATATCTTTCTTTCCCACTTGTCTGAAAGCACCATGAAGGCAAAACAATGTCTACTTTGCTCACTATCATATCTCTGTGCCCAGTTGAGTGCCTGGTCCATAGTAACTATCCTTTAAACAGGTGTTGATTAAAGGAATGACTCCTGGGACTGCTTCTCACTGGAAATCACTAGTTTTATAAAATAATTCATCCATATTGAATATTATGTCCAGATGACATCTCTACATGGGAATCACATCTCTGCATGGTAGAAATGGATCCCCATTCCCAGAGATTCAGATTTAGTGTGTACAAAGTGGAACATGGTGTTCTTCATTTATACATTAAATATCTCAGGTATTTCTGCTTCAGGTAGTCCATGGAACCCACTTTCAGAAACACTGCCAAGATAAAATGTTCCCAAAGAAAATGAATAAAAAATGGCTCTAGCATTAAGTTATATCTAAATTAAAGACAATTGATGGGAGGGATAAAGCATGGAAAGAGAGAGAGAGACAAAGGAAAGTGGAGGGAGGGAGAGAGTTGGTGGGGGAGAAATGGTCAAGATCTAAAAGGATTCAGGATAGCTCTAAAGAAAATGAAGCAGTGAAATCATGCATTATAACAAGATGAATCTTCATTGTCTTTTCAGTTTAATTTGGCTTTCATGGGAATCCATGTACATAGCTGCTTGTACATGTCTTGAATATGTTTCCTTTCTCTTAATGAAATGCTAGGATCAGGGGAAATGTGGAAATGGATAAAGAGAGCCATATGATATAGTAGTGAGATTTTTTTGGAAACAGTTCCAATTTGAACTATATAGTGGTTCATATAGTGTCTTCTTAAGTTGGATGATCTCAAGTGCATCAACAAAAATCTATTTTTATAGCTGAAATAACAGAAGAAATAGAATAATTGCCTGTGGAAAAAAGCAGAGTAGTAACCATATTTGTCAGTTCCTGGATATTTTTGTGCTGACTGCTGAGATGCATTATTTCTATGACCAACAGCTTGAAATTGAGGTAGTTCTCTGACCTTTACATTCCTGTCCCGCTGGTCAGGACCATAGATCCTATTTTCACAGGCTCTCTACCACATAATCCCCACTCAGAGGATTAGTATCTGTGCAAACAACTCTTCCATACATGAATGCTCATGATAAAGAGATTAGAAAACTAAAAAACAATCATTCCCTACCTTCTTCTCACCTCCAAGAAGCCTTTTTCGGCAACCCATTTTTCAAATGATTTTAGTCATCCTAGGATCATGCAAAAAAAGACTAAAGAGATTTTACGAACAATTAAATTAATTAAATAGGTAAAAACTTTTCTTGTGCATTTTCTAAGTCTGACAAAAAGGAATTGCTTAGTAGAAGCCCATAGGATCTCCATTTCTAAGGGCTGATTCTTCACTACTATTAAAAGTTTTAGCATATGTTATTCTGAACCAGACATCTTCTTCTAGAGAGAGTTTATGGAGGAAGTCTAGCTATCAGATACTTTCAGAAAACTAATGACATAAAATGCCTCAAACTGAAAAACTTCATAGTTGCTGGAGTTGGTATGATTACACCATACAAATGGCTGCATTCAAGATTTATTTCTCCAGATGATTCAAGCTCAAGTGATTCCCAATCATTATTCTTCATCAGCCCCCCATAACATCTCTATCCCTTTCCCACAATAACAGCAATGGATTAAGTCCCACTGCTGCAGTTACAACTCTCAGAAAGTGAGACTTGCTGAGCAAATGTGTCCCTCAGCAATGCCCAGGTAAAGGATTAATTAGTTAGAACTGTTTAGATCAAACACCAACAGTGTCAAGGTCATGTACAATGAAACTCTTTCCCATTTCCTATCCATAATGGAATGCAAAGTTAAAGTATTTAACCACTTCTGGAATTCCAATTGTTGAACCTTATCAAATATATTGGCAATAATCAGATCATTAAGTCTCCTTCTTCTTTCTCTGTAGAGATGCAGTGGTATCTTCACAGGTTTGGCATTATGCTATCTAGAACAAAAGAAACATAATTTGGCTAAGAAATTAGTGGTTGAAGTTTCAGGAAGGGATCATCTTACCACAGGGGAAAAATGTATGAAAAAATAGTGATATAGATTACTCCCACATGTAAGGGATGAGAGAACATATCAGTGAGCATCCCAACAGGAATCAGATGGCATATTTAAAGGAGTGACTGAGGAGACTATTTACAAAGATGTGGAAAAAGTTAAAAGAAATCAGAACAGATGGTTTCCCTGAAGGGTATGAAGGAGGAAGCAAGAGCATAGGAGAGGATTGCAATGACCAGAACACAAAAAGAGCTGAAATCATAGAAGACTGATCACCCTTCAGCTGGCATGGAGGAACTCAACTACTGTCAGCCCAATAGAGAGGAAATGGGACTAGGGGTGGAGAGAATAAATACTCAGAGCATTCTCTTTTCTTGGCCTCCAGTCTCTCACCAGTGTCTCCCATTGGGTGAACCCAACTGGAAGCAGAGGACGAGGGAACCTGGTTGATCCAACCCATAGAAATCAGTCTCCTGGGCTTAGAGCATAGTGGAGAAGAATGAACCGTGGTCTGGAGACGTAAACAGAAATTATCCAGCACAGAAGAGAAAGAGAATAATTCCACTCTATCTGAATTTAGTTTCCCTCTTGATAAATTCCTTACTTTACAATCTCCCTGATGACGTAACTTCTTACTGCATACACACAGACTTAGATGCTACTGGCATCTTTTGGAAGAATGGTATTGGCTCTTTTTTTCAGAAGTAGGTTTATTTTTGCTTGTTTGTTTTTAGAAGTAGGTTTACTTCTTCAGCGGGGAGTCTGCTTCTCTCTCTCTCTCCCTCTGTCCCTCACCCCTAACTCATGCTTTCCCTCTCTCAAATAAATAAATAAATAAATAAATAAATAAATAAATAAATAAATAAATAAAATCTTTTTAAAAAAGAAGTAGTTTTACTTTTAAAGAAAGCATATATTTTATATTTAACTTCATACATGAAAATTTTGATTTTACGGGCGCCTGGATGGCTCAGTTGGTTAAGCGACTGCCTTCGGCTCTGGTCATGATCCCAGGATCAAGTCCTGCACCCCGCTTCCTGCTCAGCAGGGAGTCTGCTTCTCCCTCTGACCCTCATCCCTCTCATGCTCTCTGTCTCTCATTCTCTCTCTTTCAAATAAATAAATCTTTAAAAAAAAGAAAATTTTGATTTTACAAGAACATTTTTCTCAAATAAAAGACACTAATATTTTGTTTATAGTAAATAACTAAAGATGAAAGTGAAAGTTGAAAGATAAAATTTGTATACTAGAAGCAGACATTAAAAGTTTGGTGACTTCAGGGGCGCTTGGGTGGCTCAGTCAGTTAAGTGTCAGATTCTTGATTTTGGCTCAGGTCATGATCTTAGGGTCATGAGATTGATCCCCATGTCCAGCTCCACACTCAGTGGGGAGTCTACCTGAGGTTCTCTCTCTCTCCCTCTCCCTCTGTCCTCCCCTAAAATAAATAAATAAATCTTAAAAAAATGTTTGGTGACCAAACATTTCATGTAATAAAGTATTAAATACTCAGTTAAAATGCTCAGTTTTACAAAGCCTGAAATTTATTTTGGATTTTTTTCAAAAATGAAAATTATTGTAACAAGTGAAGAACAAACAAATATGGAAATCATTAACAAGTCCCTCTGTCACCAACATTCTCTCACTCATTATTTCCTGACGTAAGCAATGATAATACCACAGTGCATATCCTTATATACAGTTCTCCCTCTTCATTCAAATGCATACATATAAATATGTATATATTTATATTTTTAAATACATATTATTCTTCGGTTTGCTTTTTTTTCCACTTAAAAATGTAGCTATTCTGTCAGGTCAATAGACGTAAATATGACTCCATTTGGCTCCCTGCTCACCAAGGAGTCTGGTCCTGCCTCTCCCTCTCCCTACTCCCGTCGTGCTCTCTCTCTCTCTCTCAAATAAGTAAAACATCTTTTAAAAAAAGAACAATGTCCACGACATAGAAATAATTGTATATGTTTTTAACAAATAAATAAAAATAAATTCCAATGGTATACTAGTCAAAAAGTAGGTTCTAAAAATATTATCACAAATTTTTAATATCCCGTAACATCAGATCCTTCATTAATATTCCTTATTCTTAATTGTCTTGGTTATTAGTTATGCTTCCATACGTACTTTAAAATGCTTTTGTCCCAACCCATTGAAATTCTGATTGGAATTGTTTTGAATTATTTTTTTCAATTTGGGAAGGATTTATATTTTATAGTAAATCCTGCATCCAGAAGCATAGGTTTTGTTTCCTACTAGAGTCTTATTGTAAATTAAAGTATATTTTATAGCTTTTCTCATAAAAGTCCTGTCCCTTTCTTGCTAAATTTTATTCCTATGCATGTTATAATTTGGTGGACTTTGTGAATATGACTGTTTTTTTTATTTCTGTGTGTTTTTAAACATTTGTTTGTTTTGAAATAAAAGGTATATACATGGATCAAAATAAAAAACGCACTCAAGAACAACCAGCAAAAAAGTTTCTCCAATACCTTTCCAACCTGGGCCGGTTCACCCCTCCTTCGGCAACCTGGTGGTCCCCCGCTCCCGGGAGGTCACTATATTGATGCCGAACTTAGTGCGGACACCCGATCGGCATAGCGCACTACAGCCCAGAACTCCTGGGCTCAAGCGATCCTCCTGCCTCAGCCTCCCGAGTAGCTGGGACTACAGGCGCGCGCCACCGCGCCCGGCTCCAATACCTTTCCTTGGTTCCCTCCCTTGTACCGTTTGTAAAAAGATCCTTATACAACTTTAAAACTAAAGAAGTTTCATCTTCACATTATAAAAATAAATTACATACATGATGCAGAAATATATTACATAAGGTTTTCAACCTACTGTCATTTAATTATGTCTAGGTTTCAACATAGCCATCATTTCTCTAACTCACTGAAGACATTTGGTACTAATGCAGG
Organism: Mirounga leonina; assembly: GCF_011800145.1. Taxonomy (NCBI): domain Eukaryota; kingdom Metazoa; phylum Chordata; class Mammalia; order Carnivora; family Phocidae; genus Mirounga; species Mirounga leonina. Next base: position 6,967,628 of record NW_023270889.1, read on the forward strand.
ATGTTTTCATAAACTTATCTGATCTTGATGAGTAAACAAAAGCTTTACAATGTCCTTATAAAATGTCATTCAATGGAAGTTAGTAAGAAACTAAATAAGCATTACTTACATCAACATCTATAACGGCTTTAGTGAAATAACTCTCCTCAGAACTGTCACACATTCTAATCAGTGTCATGCTAGAAGAATGTTCATTTGGGTTGCTCTCCCTGCAACTCTCTTCATACATAGATAAGGTTATCTGTCCCCATTTACACCTACACTCAAACAGCCCTTCTGTGTCTTAGGGCCTTTTCTGATCTGAGTCAGAGGTTGTGTGTATTGTAGGCTCAAGTCTCCCTCAACCCTCAATCAAAACTGTCAAATAAAAAATTAAAACAAAACAAAACAAAACAAAACAACTGTCCTCCTCTACCTCTCCTAGTTCAGTTAATGACTTTACCATCTACCAGGTACCCAGCCAGGAGATCCCAATTATGGAAGTCCAGTTCACAGTGAGCCCAGAACCAAGAGAAATCCATCAAGCTTTATACTTTCTTCTTGTTGGGACAGAGGGTGGAGTGGGGGGAACAGGAGAAGTGCGAAATTTGGCTTTTCCTTTGTATGAAATATCACAGCATGCCCCTGATTGTGGATCCTTAAACTCATCACTGAATGGCAGGTACTTGAATCTTCGTAAGGATTATCTTCCACCCTCTGCAACATGTGTATCTTTCCAAGGCTTCCAGCATATTAGTTACCTCTTGTTTGTTTTGCCCAATTAGCATGACGCCATTTATGTAATCTGTGTGATGTTCTGTGGAATGCCCAGGCTGTTCAGACCATATCATGGCAGAGAGCAGAAGAGTTAACAGAGCCCTGAGGCAAAACTGTAAATGAATTTTGCTGTCCCACATGAATGCAGTTTCTGATCCTCTCTCCTGATTCACATTGAAAAGGATGTATTCTGCAGATGAATGATTGCATACCATGTACCTGAGGCATTATTAATCTGCTCTTCCAATGGCAATGCCCTCTTTGGCCACCCAAGCACCACCACTGGGCTGAGGCTCCTACTTAGTTAAGCTGCAGTTGTCTTCAGTCATTCCCAAGGATCCATACAGTTTCTGATGAGGCCAGACTGGCATACTGAACAGAAATATGATAGGGAACACGACCCCTGCAATCCTTTAGATTTTTAATGGAGGCACTTATTTCTGCCATCTCACCCAACTGTTACATTGTTTTTGATTTACTCTCTTAACCAAGGTGGGGGTAGTTTCAGAATTTTCCACTTGACCAGCTCCATTATGATGGTTCTTACTGCAGAGGCAAAGGACCAGTTTGTATGTGTGTTCACGGGGTGTATAACTTCAATGTCAAGTGTAACTATTGCAATTATACATTCAGGGACTGGGGAAATAATCACAGTGGGCCCACTAGGAGTTGGAGGTTAGCCAGAATTCCAGAATTACTTTGATTGGTTTGTTTTGTTTTGTTTTTGATTGCAGATGGTAAGCCACACCCTTGTTGACTGCCCTCAAATGTCTCTGGGAATGTCATGTTCTATTTACCTTCTCTGCAACTCCTTGCCAGTTAAGCCCTCTTGACTACCTTTACAACCTTGCCAGGCATTATGGTAATTTCAGTTGCCTGGCTCCTATCAGTTAAGCATTGCCAATTGGCTTTTATCGTTTCAGACCCCACCTCCCCATGATATTAATGAACCTAGCTCTGTGACCACCTCCTCTACTATTAACACTGGTCAACAAAGGACAGCTACTACCATATTTTTGGGTGTTGCTGGCCAGTGTCCTTCTCATTAGTACATTCTTAATGGCCTTCATGAGTGGCGTGTCCTCTGGGCTCTGGTGGAACACAGTCCTCTGTTGGCTTTTTCTGGCCTCATATAATATATCCATTCTGGTATGCCTACTTTTCAGCAGCCTCTTCATTCTTTCCTTTGTTGTCTGCCAGGGCAGTCTGGGCATTTCTGCTTCACTCAGCATTGGCCATAGCTTCTTCCAGACCTCTAAGAGCCACCCTCACTGTGAGTTTGCCCCCTTCCCTGAGGCCTGGGCAAGTTGATAAATCTTGTGTATTGATAAACTGACCCTAAGTCAGTAAATTATTCCTTGGTCTTACAGGCTGGCCTCCTTGATTAGGCACCCGCAAAATCCAATCCCAGTGGTACTCCAACGGCTCCTGTCTAACTCTCATAGCTCCTTTTATGTATTTTTCTCTTTCTTTATAGATTCAGCATTGCCCTGGCAAGGCCTTGCTAGTTATTGGTGTAGCAGCCAGGAGAGGAGATACAGACAACTCCATGGGGAGGGCACCTGTTGCCTTGTGGGAGAGGGACCTCTGCAGTGTTCTGTAGTACACGAAAAGTACTAATACTTACTAAGGAGTGTGGTACCTGTGTAGGCTGTGAGGGCTCAGGCCACCATCCTCAGGGGCATCCACCCAGATATTTCCATCCAGTATTTCAGGGTCTTTGGTTTTCCCAACTGGGGTCTGTTAGTGTAAGAGGTCTGCCTTGGCTGAACATTTGAACATCTCTGCAACTCTGTAACTCTACCAACTGTTTGCTGCCTAACTGTGTCAAAAATCTCACTGTAGGAGATATGGGGCCTCTTTATTAGTTCCCAGAGAGGACTTCCAGTCTTCACACTTAATGTATAACTTGTGATTAATGGATCTAAGTTATTCATTATTACTCTGAAGGACATCAGTATAATTTAGCAGTAACCAGCCAGTTCTGCTGTCTTTGTAAGCACCCGCATTACCACCACCATCTTTTAAATTAATGAATCAATGCACCCATAAAGGCATTCGGCCCAAATAAGAGATTTTCCCAGGTCACCTTCAGTGAAATTTGTAGCAGTTGGACCAGTAACAAGCGCTGTGTCATCTTACCATCTGTGGTGTTGGACCACTTCTGGCACCTTCTGTGTCAGTTCAGGATTCCCAGGAAGCATATGCCAACATGGGGTTAGTTATACAACAGATTTGGTGGGGAAATTACCTCTGAGGGACATGCATAAGTAGCTATAGGAGGCTGGGAGAACCATCAGACTGGGATGCAGGTCTGGCCCCTGTGAAGGAGAGAAGGAAGGAAGGAAAAACCAGATGTGCTGCAGTTCTAAGCCTGTTTATAGGAAGCTCTTGAGCCAATGTCACTTGCAAATATGTCCTACATTTCATAAGAAAGGGGCTGATTTAGTATGTTCACTGTGCTCAGTCATTGGCTAAGAATAGCCTGTGGGAAGTCTGATCTTACCATAAAGGCAATGATGGATTCAGAGGGCAGCCTGGAGCTATTCATGGCCACCACAGACATATTGTTTTAAAATTTTCATTGCTATCAACAATTCTGAAATTAATATTCTTTTTTTTTTAAGAGAAGAGAAGGGGGGAGGGGCAGAGGGAGAAAGGGAATCTTAAGCAGGCTCCATGCCCAATGCAGAGCCTGACACAGGCCTCAATCTCACAACCCTGAAATCATGATTGAGTCAAAATCAAGAGTCGGGTGCTTAACTGACTGAGCCACCCAGGTACCCCTGCAATTAATATTCTTATACGTGTGTGTGTGTGTGTATAGCATAAGGATTTCTCTATCATTCATATAAGTATTTGCAGGATTACTGGGCCACAAGTTATATGCTTTTTCTAGTTTATAAATCTTTCAATGTATTCTTCTATATGACCATAGTAACTTAAGCTCCCAGTAGCATTTAATAAAAACTTTTATGCTTTGCCAGCCTTGATCTTATCCATTTAAAAATATTTACCTGATCTGATGGGTAAAGAGTGAAATCTCATTTTTGCTTTTACTTTGTATTTCTCTGATTACTAATGGAATTGAACACCTTTTTCTGTTTGATTCTTTGAGCTTTTTCTTCTGTGGATTGCCTGTTCTTGTCTTTCCTCCATTTTTCTTTCAGTAGTCTTTTTTCTTTTTGATTTTTAAAATTTGTTTCAACACACTGTAGATACTGTTACACACATTATCTGTTACACACATTGAAAATATATTTTCCTTTAAGTTTAACTGCCTTTTCACTTTGTTTGTGGGACTATTAATTATATAGAAGGATTAATTGGTGATATAGTCAAACTTTACTCTTTTGATTTGTGCTTTTTGGACCCTGTTTAAAAAACTCTTCTCCATCCAACACATAAAGATTTGCACCATATTTTATTCTAATGGCAGATTAAAATTTTGTTTTTCATGTTTAGTTCTTTTTGTCAGTGTGAAACGTATTCTTGTATATGTATATGCATAGAAATATAATTTTATTCTTTGTTGTGTCCAAGGTTACATATCTAACTCTTGACAGTTTCCAGACTTTAAGTAGGTACTCTTTCTACACCTTGGGTTAACTTGAAACAAGTGCACCACATGACACTTTGAGGGAGAGAATGGGTAGGAACACTTCAGATGCAGTTTGTCTCATTATGGGACTACTCAAATTTACAGCAAACTGAAAGGTTGCAGGCAAATAAATGTATAAATGGGCTTTAGAATATGCTTATTGACAAAACTTTTTGAATGACGTATTAAATGATATTTGACTAAAATTCTAACAGAAGTAACAACATTCAGCGGTTTCAATTTGATTTACAAAAATGAAATTCAAAGTTATATTCATTTGACTTTAAATAAATTTTTTTAGAATTGATTTCAGTGCATAATGCTAAATCGTCGAATGGAATCCATTAAAAATATTAAATTCGTTTTTACAAACAAAATAAAAGGAAAGGATTCTAGGTAAGATGATATCTTGAGCTTAGCTTCTTACCTCCATGTTTATCAATTAGGAATCTTGCAGCTGCAAATAAAAGGAAACCCAATTCAAATTGTCTTCAGTCAGAAAAGATTTAATTGCCTCACATATCTGGAAAGTCTAGAGGGTAGATTTTTAACACTCTAGGGCTCAGATGATAATGCCAGGCCTCTGGTTTGAGGTTTTGCCACTGACTATGGCAAGTCCACTCTTACACAGCCTCTCCCATCACAGTCACAATTGCCAGCAGCATTGATGCCGTGTATCTAGCACCCCATCCTCTCAGGTGCAGCTCCCTTGGGAAAGAGCAAGGACCTCTTCCCAGAAAGTGCAGCAAAAGTCTTGATCTGTCTCACTCACTGGTCCTGAAGCACATGGATTGAGATTCTTGCAGATTAGCTCCCCAAAGGAAAGGTGATTTATGGTTACAACAAAAAGCTGACTGGATGTAAGGCCTCCAGAACAACAGAGGTTCACTTGGCTTCCTCATATCCAGATTCCCATTCAAATGACCATCTCATATAATAATAAAGGAAAAGCCCACTCAGCCTGGAGAATTGGTAAGCAGTAATATCCCCAAATCAGAATATTGGAGGGATTTCTCCAGATACTGTGTTATATATGAGAACAGATTAAAAGAATTTACCCAACAGCTTGTTTGGGAACAGAATAACGGGAAACCTGCTATGACTCTAAATCAAAGAGTGAGGAGTGGATGGGAAGCAAAGTAAGCCCAGAAGGACCACTCCATAGTCTCAGGAAGCATAACAGTTTCCAGGACCATAGTATGTGGGATATCCATGGTGCTTATGGCCAGCTTACCCTCTCTATGGTCAATGACTGATGGAAAATAGGGACACAACTGCACTAGGCTCTTAATAAAGGAACCCCCAGACAAAGAATGGAGATCCTGTTTTGGCTACCCCCTAACACCACAATAATGGTGACAGAGAAATAATTCCTGACATAGGTAAGGATTCTTATCACTACTCTGTCTAGCTCTCTCTCTTCCCACTCCCTTCACACTTCTGGATTTCTGAACCTGCAGAGTTAGCTGCAATAATCTCCAATTTCTCTCTTCTCTCTTTCTCTGAACTCTAAAGAATGAACAGAAGTTCACACAATATCTGAAAAAGCCCATTTTAACTCCCAACTCTAACAATCATGAATCTTCCTTTATAAGGATGAGGAAAGAATTTAAAAAACAAAAACACAAACAAAACCTCCCTGAACATATGAAAGAACATATGCATTCAAAAGAGGTTTTTTTTTTTTTTAATGAAGATTCAGTTGAACATTATGTTCATAGATGAAGAATAAGAAGTCATCAATGATAACACTATGAGATTAAGAAAGATTTCAGGGAAAGTAATGTATGATCCTAGAATTTAAATTTGCAATGGAGGGCGCCTGGGTGGCTCAGTTGGTTAAGTGACTGCCTTGGGCTCAGGTCATGATCCCGGAGTCCCAGGATCGAGTCCCGCATCGGGCTCCTTGCTCAGCAGGGAGTCTGCTTCTCCCTCTGACCCTCCCCCCTCTCATGCTCTCTCTCTCTCTATCTCATTCTCTCTCAAATAAATAAATAAAATCTTTAAAAAATAAAAAAATAAAAAAATAAATTTGCAATGGAGATCATGAAAAGCAGATTAGATGGATGCTATAGATTCCAAACCCCACACTTGGAGCAACCCAGCTATTTATTTTTAATATCAGCACCCAAGGAACTAGGAAAAATAAAATTGTATAAGTGGTTGTACTTTAAATTGATGATTGAAAAACTTTACTTTGTCATTCAACATTGCCCAACAATTCAACTACATTTTCCAAGTAAATGTGGTTTCCCACTAGTTGAGCTGACCATTTCACACCTTCACTTAAGACATTCTACATAAGTAAGGACCGTGCTAGAGTCCATGCAGAACAGGAAATGAGGGTGGCAGCATCCAATATGATTCCAAAGTTTGAGAGATTATGGCCAAGCATGCATATCCCATTAGCAAGTGGTTAAAAATGAGATTAAAATATTTTTAAAAATTGTACATCTTATACTTCGGGAATAAATTACCTCATCTTTATTAAGAATATAGAGAGCATCAGTTTGGGAACTCCCTTATACTCTCACTACCAAACATACAGACCTTCCTACATTTTTGTTTTTGTTTTGGATTGGTATAGATTTGTATCTTTATGAAAAAGAATGCAAAGAATCACCCTCTTTAAACTAAAATGCTTCTTTTCAACCTAAAATGCTTTTTTCCCTAAAATTTTAACTGAGAAGTTTGTTTTTACCTTTTTAGTTATATAACACACATACAGAAACACACACAAAATGAAATACGTAGCTCAGATTTATCACAAACTATACACCTCTATAGCTACCATCCATGTGAGAAACAGTACCTCACCAGCACTCCAAAATTCCCTCTGCTCCCCTCATTATTATCTCCTCCCCCAAACAACTATGCTAACTTTTATGGTAACTGCTTTCTTAATAGTTTCGTTCTCCAGGCCATGCATCCTTAAACATTAGAGTTTAACTTTGCTTATATTTAATTTTTTATTATTAAAGTAAATTATAAAAGTAAAGTAAATTTGACATACAATGTTATGCTGGTTCCAGGTATGGAACATAATGATTCAACAATTCTATACATTATGCAATACTCACTACAATTTTTTCTTTCTTCCCTCTTTTTATGGTGAAGGACATGTCCCCCCCCCCATCAGAGACCAATCTCTCAATCCCTTCACCGATACCATCCAGCCAAGTCAAGGACTTTATTCAGGCAAATTTCTCCTTTCTCTCCTTTATCATTAACTTTCATTTTATTCTGGATTATTCCCATAAGCCTAAACACATACTTTAGTTTCTTTGATTAAAAAATAATAATAATTAAATAAGAGCATTCACTTTACTACACAACTTCCTATTCCAGTTTCCATACCATTTTTTTCTGCTTTTCATAGCACAATATCTCAAAGAGTTGCTTCATTTTCTCCAGTTCTTCATCAAATATTCATGCTTCCAACTATATTACCTGGCTTCTGTCCCAACATCTCCCAACTGTCACAGTTTTTATTAAAAACAACAATGATTTATGCATTGCAAAATCCACTGGATACCTTACTTTCTTTTTTATTGACCTCTCAGCTGCATTTAATATACTTGGTACTCCTTTCTTAATGAAAATGTTTCCATTTTCTACTTTTTGACGTTTTGCTCTTCAGGATTTTTTTAAAGATTTTTTTATTTATTCATTTGAGACACAGAGATGCAGAGAGAGAGCATGAGCAGGGCGAGAGGCAGAGGGAGAGGGAGAAGCAGGCACCCCACTGAGCCAGGAGCCCAACATGGGACTCGATCCCAGGACCTGGGGCTCGATCCTGGAACCCTGGGATTCATGACCTGAGCTGAAGGCAGACACTTAACCATCGGAACCACCCAGGCGCCCCCAGGATTTTTTTCTTATCATACTGACTATTTCGTCTCATCTCCTTCACAGTAAACTCTTCCATCCAATGTCTTAGTGCTGAAGTTCTTCAGGAATTAAAATTGAGCCGTTTTTCTTTCTCTATCTATACATTCTTTCTCCAGATCTTCCCTTGGTTTAAATATCGTTTGTGTGCTAACAATGCTGAAATTATATTTCCAGAACAGACTTCTCCTCTGAGATTCTGTCTCGTATGAAAAACTCCCTCTTAACATCTCCAATGACTTTTTGGCTTATCTCATAATTGCTTCTCTACTGTCTTTCCTATCACTATAAATCGTTCCATTTTTTCGAGCAAAAGACTGTGGAGTCATTTTCTTCCGTTAGCATAACATCCAGTAAATCGGCAAACAGTAACAATCTTTTCAGGAACAATCCGTTGCTATTACCTTAGTCCAAGCCACATCTCTCACACTGACTCCTGCAACAGCCACCTAACTGGACTATTTTTGCTTTTGCCCTTCTACAAATTATTCACCCTCCATTCAAAGCAGTCCTTTAAGAACATATATCTCCCTCTGGTAACAAGCCTTCAAATGGTTTTCCATTATACTTTAAGTACTTGTTTTCTTCATTTCATGCCATGGCTGTCCTTTCTCACTATACTCTAGTCACGCTGGACTTTTTTTCATTCCTAGAATGCCCAAAGCTTTTGACTTTATATTTCCTTCTGCTTGAACCATTCTTTTTTCAGCCTTCATATGACTGGTCTTTTTCATCTTTTTGCTTAAGAGTTACCTCCAGAGGGAAGGTTTCCTTGTCCATGCTTTCCTAAGTAGACTCCTGGGGGTATTCTCTATCACAACACCCCATTGTTTATTATCTCTCTCCTCTATCAGCCATGAGAAAGATGCTATCCAAAAGGAGCTATGACATTTGGTTGAGGAATGCAGCCTCTGCCCCAACCAAGACCGATACGATAGAAGGGAGCAAGTGAATAAATACCTCAGCCTCACTCCTCATGCTCCTATCTGTTGCTGGTTTCACTTGACGATCAGAACCAGAGGGCAAAAGAAGCTAGATGATGCAGTCAGTAGAGGCTGGCCTTCTGCAAAATAGAGCAGACAAAGAAGGGCTGAGGGGCAAATGAACCTATGGGGCAAATGGAGACTACCTTGAACATAGATTGAAGATAGAACAGAGTTTAATGGGAATTCAAGAAGAAAAATATAGAGCATACTGTGCAAAGGCTTTGATCAAAGAAACAATAGCAAAATAAAATCTTTCCTGAACTGAAGAAATTCTGAGCCTACTAATCGAAAACAGTCACCAAAGAATAGAAATGTGAGGGCTTTGAAAATATACTCTCAAGACACCATCCCTTCAAATGTTACTCAAAAATTTACTAGAGCTACCCAAGAGATGAAACTAAGAGCTCAAGAATGAGGAAAATAAATGAACTATAAGTAGGCAGTAAAACTAGCAAGCCAGAGACATTTTAAATTTTAGTTATCTTTAAATGTTTAGAAAATCCAATGCAAATATTAAAAATAAACTTGTAAAATATTAAGAATCTTATAAAATAAATTCCTAATTTGAATAATAGATGATGTAAATAAAACCAGACATTGAGAGAGGAAAAAAACAAAATTATTTTATAGGCATGTCAATAGAAACTATTTCATTCTTGGTACTCATAATTACAGGGAAAGAAATAGTTTTTCTAATAAAAATGATAACTCTAAGTAGTGTTTATCTTAAGAAATCTATTGAAAGGGGAAAAGAAAACCATCAAACATCAGAGTAAAAGATAACCTCTAAAATTAACACAGAGGGACATAATCCTAAACATAACTGTATTGACACCCTCTACTCGAAAACAAAGACTAACGTATTTGTCACATTCCATCTCCATGATCTTTACAAAGATGTGTTTGAAAGTGTTAATACAAATATTTAAGTAAAAAGGATATTTTCAGGTAAGTATAAACAAACAAAAAATCAGGTGATTATTCTATTATTAAAAACATGTAGAATTCAAGCCTCAAAGCATTCAATTAAATGGAGAAGGTCACCACTTTATATTAATTTGAAGTATAATATTAAAGAAGATATTATAATCATGAAACTTTGTGGAACAAATATTAGGACATTGAAATATATAAATAAGTTATTGCCAAAACAAGTCCTCAAAAAATTACAATTTTAATGGGAGACTTTAACACACCACTTTAAAACAGAAAAAAATAATAAGAACATAACAGATTTAAATAATGAATAGATTTAAATAATAAAAGATGTTCTATAATAAAATAAGTGCTATATCTTGAGAATACATGTTAGAATAAGCTTATTTCTTAGGTCAAAAATGAATTGACAATATTAATACTATTTAGCTAATATGTGTTTAATTCCATTTTAGGCCAGCTACTATGCTAAGTACTTTTTTGTATGTATTGTCTCATTTAATCCTCACAATAATACAACAAGATAGACACTATTGAACATATTTAAAGATGCAGAAACTGAAGCTTAAAGAACTTATCTAATTTGTCCCCCCAAAATCACAGTTATAGTGAGGGAAATAGAATTCTAACTCCAGTGTGTGTGACTTCAGAGCTATGCTCCTAACTGATTAATTCTTATTAAGAGAAGCTGGGGGCCCCTGGGTGGCTCAGTCGTTAAGCGCCTGCCTTCAGCTCAGGTCATGATCCCAAGGTCCTGGGATCAAGCCCCCCATCAGGCTCCCTGTTCCACAGGAAGCCTGCTTTTCCCTCTCCCACTCCCCCTGCTTGTGTTTCCTCTCTCACTGTGTCTCTTGATCAGAGCACATTCTCTGAGCACAAAGCAATAAAATTAGAAATTACACTTCAATAAAATATAGATTAAAAATTCTCCTAATTAATCTGTGTTTGATCAAAAAAGAAACCCAAACAAACTAATGACACTGGAAATACTATATTAAAATAATAGATGAGAATCTCCAAAAGCATTCCTTAGGGGTACAATTATAGCCTTAAATTATTTTATTCTTAATATCAAGAGAATGAAGGTACCTGGGTGGCTCAGTCAGTTAAACATCTGCCCTCGGCTCAGGTCATCATCCTAGGGTCCTGGGATTGAGCCCCGTGTCCTCAGTCTCCCTGCTCAGTGGGGAGTCTGCTTCCCCCTTCCCCTGCTCATGCACACTCAATCTCTCTCATTCTTTCTCTCTCTCAAATAAATAAAATCTTTTTTAAAAAAACAAAAGAATGAAAATAAATGAATTATACTCTTAATTCCAGAATTTAGGAGGCGGAGAAGCAGAGGGGAGTGCAAAAAACATACCTAAGGGAAACAAGAATAAAAGCAGAAATTAACCAATCAGGAAATATTTTGTTTAAAAAAGGAATCAGTATGTAAATACAGGTGCTGTATACACACACACATATACACATTATACACTGAAAATTTTCATGAGACAAAGTTTGAACTCACTGTGTGATACACTCTGATGTTATCAATTTCTTTAATAGCTTTGTTGAGATATAATTGATAAATAATAAACTACACATATTTGAAGTGTACAATTTGGTAAGTTTTGACATATATATACACCTGTTGAACCACCAACACAATCAAGACAATGAAAATATCCAACATACTCATCTCTTCAACAAATGGTGTTGGGAAAATTATGCAGCCACATGCAGAAGAATGAAACTGGACCACTTTCTTACACCATACACAAAAGTACATTCAAAATGGATGAAAGACCTAAATGTGAGACAGGAATCCATCAAAATCTTAGAGGAGAACACAGGCAGCAACCTCTCTGACTTCAGCCGCAGCAACTTCTTGCTAGACACGTTTCCAAAATCAGGAGAGACAAAAGCAAAAATGAACTATTGGGACTTCATCAGGAAAAAAAAGCTTTTGCACAGCAGAAGAAATAGTCAACAAAACCAAAAGACAACCTACAGAATGGGAGAAGATATTTGCAAATATGTTATCAGATAAAGGGCAAGTATCCAAAATCTATAAAGAACTTATCGAACTCAGCATCCAAAAAAACAAAAAATCCAGTCAATAAATGGGCAGAAGACATGAACAGACATTTCTCCAAAGAAGACATACAAATGGCCAACAGACACATGAAAAAATGCTCAACATCACTCGACATCAGGGAAATACAAATCAAAACCACAATGAGATACCACCAGTCAGAATGGCTAAAATGAACAGCTCAGGAAACAACAGATGTTGGTAAGGATGCATAGAAAGGGGAACCCTCTTATACTGTTGGTGGGAATGCAAATTGGTACAGCCACTCTGAAAAACAGTATGGAGATTCCTCAAAAAGTTAAAAATAGAACTACTCTATGACCCAGCAATTGCACTACTAGGTATTTATCCAAAAGATACAAACATAGTGATTTGAAGGGGAACATGCACCCCAATGCCTACAATAGCCAAAATATGGAAAGAGCCCAGATGTCCACCAACAGATGAATGGATAAAGAAGATGTGGTATATATATACAATGGAATACTACTCATCCATCAGAAAGAATGAAATCTTGCCATTTAAAACATGGATCGAACTACAGGGTATTATTCTAGTTGAAATAAGTCAGAGAAAGACAAAATACCTATGATTTCACTCATATGTGGAATTTAAGAAACAAAACAGATAAACATAGGAGAAGGGAAGGAAAAATAAAATAAAGAGGCAAACCATTAGAGACTCTTAACGATAGGGAACAAACTGAGGGTTGCTGGAGGGGAGGTAGGTAGGGGGGTGGGGTAACTGGGTGATAGGCATTAAGGAGGGCACTTGATGGAATGAGCACTAGGTGTTATATGCACCTGATGAATCACTAAATTCTAAACTAATAATACAAAACTAATAATACAGTATATGTTAACTAAATTGAATTGAAATAAAGAATTTTTAAAAAATATCCAACATACTCAAAAGTTTTTTCACATTCCTTTGTTAAACCTTCCTCTCCCTTTTTTCCTCCCCCACCCACAGATAACAATGAATGCTTTCTTTCACTATAGATTCGTTTTCATTGTCTAGATTTTTATAAATATAAAATCATAAAATATGCATTTTTTGGTCTGGTGTCTTTCAGTAATTATGTATTATTCTGAGATTTATGTCGTTTTTGTATTTGTCAACAGTTCATTTTTTTTTTTATTGAGTAGGATTCCATTATGTGGATATACCAAAATTTGTTTATCCATTAACATGTTGGTATGCATTTGGATTGTTTCCAGCTTGACTCTATTACGAATAGATGTTATTTTATTTGGTTTTCCAGTTTTAGTCTGGTCATGGCCCTCTTAAACTAATTGCACAGCCATTAATTAAGTATACGCCATTGATAAAGAAACAGTGCCTTGAAACTTAGAATGTATATATCAAGCATATCAAAGAGAAGAGGTAAGAATAATAGGAAGCTTCTTCCTGCTACACCAAGAGTACCTTATTCCATATAGATCCACCTCTCTACAACCCCAGCAGATAACCAATGTTAATAGTTCACTTTTAACACTACTGTTATTTAACTATTAATTCTTAGGAGGGCATTTGTGGAAGTCAATAAAGAACAAGAATGAGGGCCACTTGGCTGGCTCAGTCAGTGGAGCATATGACTCTTGATCTTAGGGTTTTGAGTTTGAGAGCCCCACATTGGGTGTAGAGATTACTAAAAAATAAAATCTTAAAAAAAAGAAGAACCAGAATGTAACATGGAAAGATGGGTTTGGGGATAATAATGATTGGGGGCAGGAGAGAGACTAGAGATTATAGGAGAGAAAGCATAGATGAAAGCAATGGATAGGACACCAAGGACAAAATTTACCTGTGTGCTAATTTCACCTAAATCATCTCCCTTGACCTTTTCACATATATGACATAAGTCCCACATATTTTCTTAGATTTCTTAGTTTCTGTCAATTAATCTACTTTTGGTTTCTCGGCATAGATTCAAAAGGCAATTTTTCATTTCTCTTACTATTTTCAAAAAACACCTACGTGAAATTAAAAAAAAAATCAGTATGGAATAGAATTGTGGCAAATGGTATTAGGTTCAACCATGTATGGCAGATCTCTTACAATAGCAATGGCTTAAACAAGGTAGAGTTTTATTTTTCTTACAAGTGAAATGTCTGGAGTAGGCAGTCCAGGGCTAATATAGTGGCCGCATGGTGTCAGGGAACCCTGTCCCTTACTTTTGTTCACAGACGCAGTTAGCATCTTGGTTAACTTTCTGTGCATATGCAAACATATAAGGATCTGTGTGTTTGTGTTTTCACATGCACACGTGAATGCACGCACACACACACACAGAGAATACGGTGCAGTGATATACTCTACACACTATTCAGCACTTCACTTTTTACTCAGTAACTCCAGATGAGCACAGATTAATTCATCTCATTCTTTTTAAACCAGACGGATGGACACACGCACGCACGCACACACCCCTTTTTCCTTTTAACCAGACGCATACTTGATCACCTTCTTCTTAGAATCACTATTTCTTTGACCTCAAGATACTTGCAATCCCTTACTAAAGTTTTCATGGTTAGTCAGAGTTCCAGCCTGTGACAAAAGTAGCCTCCAGAAGACCCACTGGTTCTTTTAATGCCGAGGAAGTTTTGTTTAATAGAAAAATTAGCAAACATCATATGTTAAAGAGAAGATGAAGGAGTAAAATGAAAGGTATTGACCACTTTACAAACTGACAATATTTTGCACACATGTTGCCTCTTTTAATAATCATAGCATTTCTATGAAATATCATTATTATTTCCATTTTGGAGATAAGATAAAAACCTCCAACATGACTTTTTTGGGTACGTCTTTGTTGAAAGATAACATACATACAGAAATACAACCAGATTATCAGTGGACAATCCAGTGAATTCTGACATGCCCATATCTGGGTTTTGAACATTATCAGCACCCCAGTATCCTCACTCTTGCCCTCTCATGGTCAATGGAGAGGTCTGACCTAGCAACAGAAATCATGAGACTGGATGAAATCATTAAGAGAATGGTCACCATGGTAGGAGAGAAAATATTTGAGTGAAGAGTTCCCAGTTGACAGCGAAAGAGTCTCATGGATGCACTACTTGTGAATATCATGTTACATTCAGAATAGGTTCTATTGGGCAAAATCTCACTAACCAGGAAGTAGCAAGCACACAGGGGCCCCCCGAGCTCTCATCTCCACAGACAGGACTTCAGGAGAAAGACACCATCATTCTAATGTGCTGTGTCTGTATACGAATAGGCAGCAATGTCTAGATTACTATGTAAAATGAAAGTTTCCTTCTTGAGAAAGTCACTCTCCTAGAAAGTCCACTCTGGAGCTTAGCAGATGGTATCTGCCAGTTCTCCCATTGAGCTAATTCAACCTCACTAAGCCACCAGAAGGGAAGAACAAATGAGTCTCCAAAATCATCTGTATGTCTCTGCTCGCCTAATAAAGAAACAATATCTAGGAGTTGAGACCTCTCAATTATTTCAAATACTGCTGATAGGTTAAGTAAGATGAGGATGAAGAATTGACCATTGGATTTAGCAATGGGAAGTTCAATGATCACCTAGGCAAAGCCAGTATTAATGGAGTCATGGAGGAAACAACTGAGTGGAGTGAAATTAAGAGCATTTTGAGAAGAAGAATTGGAAATAGTGAGTATAAGTAAGTCTTTCAAGGAGTTTTGTTGTCAAAGGCAGATAAAAACAATTGAGTGACTGTTGAGTCACAAACCTGTACCTCTGAAACAAATAATACATTATATGTTAAAAAAAAAAAAAAAAAAAAAAAGAAGAAGATAGCAGGAAGAGAAAAATGAACGGGGGAGGAATCGGAGGGGGAGACAAACCATGAGAGACTATGGACTCTGAGAAACAAACTGAGGGTTCTAGAGGGGAGGGGGGTGGGGGATGGGTGAGCCTGGTGATGGGTATTAAAGAGGGCACATACAGAATGGAGCTCTGGATGTTATACGCAAACAATGAATTGTGGAACACTACATCAAAAACTAATGATGTAATGTATGGTGATTAACATAACATAATAAAATAAAAAAAAAACAATTGAGTGATAACTGTGAGGGGAAGTGGGATCAAGAACAGTTTTTCTTCTTTTCTTTTGAGTGAGAGAGAGCGGGGGGAGGGGCAAAGGTAGAGGGAGAGAGAATCTTAAGCAGGCTCCTCGCCCAGTGTGGAGCCTGATGTGGGGCTCAGTCTCACAACCCTGAGATTGTGACCTGAGCCGAAATCGAGAGTCGGATACTTAACCGACAGAGCCACCCAGGCACCCCCAGTTTTTCTTCTTAATATAAAGATTATGAAAATAGGTCTGCCTACTTACAAGAATGATTCAGGAGAAAACAAAAGTTGATAGTAGGAGAGAAGGGAGACAGTAATGTTCTGAGTGAGATGACATGGAGATTTGTGCACAAGAAAGAAGTCTGGATTTAGTAGGAGTGAAAAGAAGCAAGACCCATCATAACAGATATATGTGAACAGGTGCTGGAAGGTGGTGGTGGTGGAGGGCAGGTCTATGGACTCTCTCCTCTGATGACGTCAATGTTATTAGTGAACTAAGAAACAATGTCACCAGCCAGAAATGAGGGTGAAGAGGAGGTGTGGCAGGTTTAAGGGGAGATTAATTAATATGAAATAATCATCTGAAATTATATGTCTTTTATATGATGGGTAAGTTATTCTAAATGGGCTCAGACTAGGAGGATCGCAACATTAGTCAGAAAATTAAGCAGCTAAAAACTTAAGCATTATTCACCGAGAAAAATATGGGCACGCCTGAACTCATTGCTCTCACAAAACCCAAATTCTGATAGTTATCGTCCATGACTTAACATCAAGACATTGAGTTACATGTTTGCTGTATTTGACTTTCATTACAACATTTCACTTTGGGATTGAGAACTATAAACCAATTTCCTTTTAGACTCTTGACATTTTGCTATTAGTTACTATTTAACAAGAGCCATATCAGCTGTGTGGCACCTCCAGGGAAGGGGTGGGTATGTGTGTTTCTGGCAAGAGAGAAAAATAAATATTTTTAGCTTGTTTCTTCCATTTCCTTTTGTTAATTCTTTCTTTCAGCTAGGAAGGAAAATGTATGTTTCTCTGCTTCATTTTGGTGACAGTGTATCAAAAGGAGACCATCCACATAAACTGAGATAGCTCCATTTTGTTCTACAGGCACATTTGCCATATTAAAATCTGGGTTATCTCCCCTCATGGGGAAAAGAAAAGGAAATTACATTTTCAGGTCTGTTTTAATGTATCCAAAAAAAGAAGGAGCAATTTCTGTCTGTTCCCAAAGAACATGAAAGCTTCTCTTCCAGCTGCTACTGTGGAAAAAAAATAGGAAAGGAAGACTGAGCTTTACAGACTTATTTCATTTTGATCATTCAATATGTTTTCAATAAGCTGCCTAATCTGATTTTTAAACAAATAATAAAAATGCAATGGCAGGTCCATTGGGCAAAAGTTTTGGCTTTAACTTGAAGTGGATGATAAAAAATAACAGATGGAGAGAGAAGGCGTTACTCTTTTATAAGAATTACTCTTATAAAAGTAATTTTATAAAGTAAATCCTGGGCTCAGTATTTTTTAGGACTCTCAGTACTTTGCAGAGTTAAATATTGACTTCACTCTTCAGTACTCCTATTGCTTGTCTGATAATAGCAAGTGGAGGATGAGCAGGTTATTCAACAGCAATCTATTACAGTCCAAAACGGCAAAAAAATTCATACTAGGCTTCCAGCAGTATACAATAATGGGAATAAATGAATAAAACTTGAAGAGAACTCTGAGGAGTAAATTGCATGATTGTGTCATAGTGCCACCTGGCCTATGCAATAATTGTCTGCCCATATGGCACCAATTTGCTAATACAAACATGAAATTGACTACATTTTATATGGAAATTATATCTTTTCAAGCACAAGATAAATTTGAGATGCCAGTCCTTCCAAGAGGACAATTTATATCATGCTGCCTGTAGGAGAATTTCCATTTGGATCGCTCACCGATTGTTGAAGAGCTTTGAAGTGGCCATTTCTAGATCCAAATGGCCTTCACCTCAGATATTATCACTTACTGGCATTATCGGGCTAGAAACTTCAGGATGAGTGCAGGTAAGGAAATGCACATATCACCCAAATACTATTGCTTCAACTAGAATTTATAATAAGGAACACTCACGTAAATTTTGTAGGTTATATGGACTTTTTAAATCTTTGGGTGAATTCATGTGCATATTTAAATATAGTTTACAGCTATTCATTCATCTTAAATTATGATGCCTTGGCTTTGAGATTTATTCATGGCTTTTAACTTAATCATGTTCCCCAGCGGGAGCACAGGACACTCATTTATCAAAGCTATAAACATTTTTCTTTTCTTGCCATATACACTCTATTTTAAGGCAGACGGAGGAATAAAACTTAAGAACATTTCAGAAGACTCGGCACAGCCAATCAGCATGTGCAGGGGCTTGCATCCTGTACTGTATATAATTTTTCTTTCAGATTATGTTTTGGTAGGAATTTATCCAGATTAGCTCTAGAGTAAAGGAATGTTAGAACAGAAGGGACCCCTAGAGAGGGCCTAAGGCTTGAGGCCAACCCAACCTTCTTGTTTTATAAACTCTGTTTTATAAACTCTCCTAGAGAAGTTAAGAGACTTAAGCAATGTTTTATTAATGTGTAGCATGGCCCCTGTCTTATTGTGTAGGACATTTGGGAATAAAGCACCATGTGTATGTAAAAACATAGGCTTAGGGTCAGAGTAAGCCACATTCAAATCCTTGCTAAACTGATAGTTAGCTATTTAACCTTGAGTAAGTCTCTCAACCACTCCAAAACCCAGCTTCTGGGTCTTAAGTTGGAGATAATAAATAGCCTACTACATAAGGTCATAATGTGAATTATGTGACATAATCAATGTAATAGGTCATCACATAAAGAAAATAATAAAATAGCACAGGAAATACATAAATTCATTATGCTAAAATTCCTGATAGTATTGTAAAAGATAGTGAATAAAATCTGCTTTTAATAGCTTAAAAATTAAATTTGAATAGAGTTTTATCAAGAAATATTTTGGGCTGTTTAAATTATATTTGTGAATCTCATTAGTTGCACAGGGTATAATATTCAACCTGGGGGCACTTTCTGTGTAAAACCAAGCCACTTTGAAGGAGGTCTATAGAAGGTAAAAAGTGGATGACCATGAACTCATCTGCAGGGCCAATGAATGTATTATAGATACATACATGTGTAACTGAAAAATTTAAGTAAACTGGCCCTCTTGATTTATCTTTTTTAATTAATTGGAACTGAATGGAATCATATTAAAATCAGATTTTGGCATCCTCAATGAATAGGTTATCATTTTTAAGCAGAGACCAATGTAAGAAAAATCAAATATCATACTCTTCTTGAAAATTTGATGGATCCAGTTGTTAGATTTCAGCACATAAGAACTCTGCACCTGAACATCAAGCATATGTTTGCAAAGTACTGCCAATGAGATGCCAATAAACAACTTTTTGGCTTTGATGCAACTCTTTCTGGCTGATAGGCAAATTGTATTTTGGTCAGAAAGAAAGCCAAGTCCCTGAGGATTCTCTTATACTTAGTATTCTAAGCAGCAATAGCTCCATTGTTCAGTATAAGGGGCCCCTTACTCAAGGCCTCCTTGCAAATAATCTAAAACACATGACAGACAGCAATGACTCTCACTGGAGCAAGCTTTTAAGCAGCACTTAAAAGTTCTTCAACAAAGTACATAGGAGAACTTTTATCTCCATTGCAAGTTGGGGTCCACTTAATTCAAATGCTGTATCATTCCAAGTTGTCTGAGAAGCAGATGCCAAGACAGAATTAGATGTTAGAAGGATTTATTGTAGGAGACACCTGTGAAAGACATGAGGAGAGGGAGCAGAATAGGCAAGGAGAGCATCACATGATGCAGTTGGAGCCCCTGTCTAAGGAGAGGAGGAAGGAAGGAAGGACGATCCTGCGGGAAGAGCCTCAGACTCTAATGCCACTCTGAGAGGGCCTCAGTCAGGTCGATGGGGAGTCCCAAGCACAGATTGCCCTTCAGTAGATCTGCTTTGGGGCAGAAACAGCCTAGCTCTAGTAGCCAGTCACTGGCTGGGAGCAGCCTGGAGAAAGTGTGGCCTTGGAATGAGCATGATGGCAGATTCAAAGGTGTGGCCACTGCAGACTGTCTGCCTACCCGGGTAGATGCACATAAAGTTCTCCGGAGGGGCACCTGGGGGGCTCAGTCGGGTAAGCGTCTGCCTTTGGCTCAGGTTGTGATCTCAGGGTCCTGGGATCGAGTCCTGCATCGGGCTCCCTGCTCAGCAGGGAGCCTGCTTCTCCCTCTGTCTCTCCCCCATCCTCTTGTGTGCTCGCTCTCTCTCTCTCTCTCTCTCTCACACACACACACACACACAGTCATTAAAATCTTCAGGAAGGGAAATCTGAGCACCACCAAGATGCCATAGATGCCTTTCTAAGATAAAGCCCACAGCGTTCTCTTACTGGGCTCCTTAAAAAGACAAGAGGGTCTTTAAGGATGGTTGAATCAATGAAATGCAGTGTATTATGTACAATGAGATACGGATAATCACGGGCTCAGAAGCATGGCTTAGGTCATTGCCTCTATTGCGTAAGATCAGATTTCCTTCTTGACTCTTGGTCTAGGTCTCCTTCATCCCCTCCATCTGAGTTTCATGCAGTTCTACCTTGAAATGGCTTTTCCATCAAATAATTGACTCTATTACCAATACACTACAAAAATGATCAGTCTCTGCTGCACAGAGTTCTTATTTCATGAATTCTGACTTTGTACAACATTTCAATAATTTGATGACTCTTCCTGATTTCACAAAACTTAAAAAGGATTCTTCTTCCTTCTTTGACAATCATCATTATGTGGGAATGATGACGGCATTTAAGATCCAACAGAATTCTGTTTCTGAACTACTTCTGTTTTACCCAGAGAAGGTAAGGCGGTGGGGCAGGAGGGTGAGTTTTATGTTCCTAGGCTTTGGGAGGAAAAGTAACTGTGGGGATTGAGTCTGAGAAGAAACAGACTATAGTCAGTTACGCTTTGCTTCTGCATAACACTGCTGAACCTCTCCCTGCAACACCCAGAGGTATTCCTATCAATTCGTAACAACCAAATGTAAATGACAGCACCACCCCACATTTTCTGGCCAGCCCAGCCTCCTTTCTGGCATATCTAGAATTTATATTTTTAAATGAATCATCTCAAGCTTCCAACTAAAACCTTTTTATTTGGGGTAGAAATTTTAGGATAATAAACCACATCACACGCAAAGCATTCAAGAGAAAAGCTATTGTGTCTTCTTTGAATTCACAAGGGAGCAATAATTACAGAGTTTCTCCTTGGTAAATCCTGTACCTGGATAAATGAACAAAGTACAGTTTACCTCCTGACCTAAACTTTTACCGTGATAGCATAATCCAACCTTAACCTAAAATGTGCAAAGGATTCTGACTCTTCCACAAGAAAGAATATACAACTCCTCCCTGACTTATGCTGAGAAAATACTCTGCCAAGCACAGGATAGGGTGCCAGCAACTCAGAAGAAAGAAAGGAAATTGATCTTTAGTAGGAGCTGGAATAATGACTAGCCTTATTCCTCTTGAGCTCTTCCTTCCTCAAAGTATATGAATCAGTTGAATCTCTATGAACCCAAGGGAGTCCTTATGGGAATTTTTAACACAACTATCATTCCCTGTGATTCATTTTTGCTTAAAGCGTACTAGATCATCTCAAGAAACTTGGTTTAATAACAATGCCAAATTTTAATGTAAACAATTCTTATTGAAAGAAAAGCTCTCTAATCTATTGCTTTGTGTGGCTAGTGGAAGCAAGCTTTCATCCTCAGTTTGCTTCAACGGTTTATTCCAATATGTGGACTACACAGCTTGACCACAGTACCTGTTTCTTAAACCAAAGCATATGTAAGATCAGATTTCCTTCTTGACTCTTGGCCTAGGTCTCTTTATAAAAGAGATTTGGCATATCTATAAAATTTATCTTTATAAAAATCATTGCCTTTTTAAAAAAGTCACTGCCTTTTAAAAAATTACAGAACTTGTCCTTGCTCATTGAAAAAAAATCTAATAAAACAAAACTATGTAAGGTGTGAATTTGTGCAAGTTTTACCTACTCACTGGGAAAAAATTCACACAGCACACAGAACTATATGGACTAAAGAGTGAACATTCACCTTTCCCCACTTGTCCCTTCCCCTGTTTTTACCCCTAGGGGTAACCAGATTTTTTGCTCTGCATTTTTACAGAATTTGGCTCCTACTTTAGGTTTTTTTTCCTGGAACTATTTTTATTTAATCAGTGCCAGCAGCTCATATCAGTGATGACTGATCTATCTCATTCTTTACAGAGTTGCAAAGCAATCCATCGCATGGACTCTTTATTTAACTGGTCCCTAGTAAGGAACATTTTGCCATCAAATTATCTCTATTACATTAAAGATGAAACAAATATCATTATCCATATATTTTTGTACTGGGTCAATGTACTGTAGGATGATCCCAGAAGTGGAATTGATGATTCTAAGAATATGTGGAATTTAAATTTTGATACATATTGCCAAATTGCCATTTACAAATGTTATTAACTATACAATACCATCATTATATGGGGGTGTCCCTCTCCCCATGTGCTTGCTATCACAACCTTTTTGACGTGTTCGTTTCCCATTTGGAAATCTCTGAAAACATTAGCATCTTCAGAGATACATTTCCAAATAGGGAAATGTGATTTCATTTATTCCAACGTTCTATGGTGGAGCAAGATTTGGATGCATACTGGATACACCAAACCTGAGAGGCGAAATAAGTGAATCCGTGAGTGGAACTGCGCAGCAGCTGCTAAGAGTAGTTTCTTCCCATCTGGTGGTCCCTGAACTGGTAGAAATTCAAATTGTGGTGGTGATGCCCAAGCTACCTTCAAGGTTTCCATCTTGGAACTTTTCAAGATTATGCTGCAGTGAAAATATTATAGGTTTTGAAGTCAGTTAGAACTGAGATCAAATCTCTACTTTCACTCTGCCTAGGTAAATGCTCTGAGCCTCCATTTCCTCAAATGAAAAGTGGTGGTACTTTGTCCTATCTCATAAGAGTTAACTATGTAAGACAGTAAATTGCCTGTGACAAGCAAATGGATAAGTATGACCACATAAAAATTAAACTTTTCTGCATAGAAATAATATATCATTTTTTAAAATTTAAAAGACAAAGAATGCAGAATTATTTTTAACTTGCTTTCATTCATATAATTTAGCAAAATTTTGTGAGTTCATCTATAAATATACATCTCTAGAAGTGGAATCTCTGGCCAAAAGGATATATGCATTTAAAATTTTATAGATATGCCAAATTGTTCTGAAAATATATTTTACTCTCAGTTGACATTTAACAAGAGTGTCTTTGTCCCCACACCCTGACTAATATTATATGCTATTAACATGTTTTATCTCTTCCAATCTGATAGAATAAAAAAAGTTTATTATTTTGATTTACATTTTCTTAGCAGTGAATGAATTTGAGCATCTTTTCAAATGTTTATAATACTTTATTTTTATTTTTCTGTGAATGGTCTCTTCTTAACCATCTTTGAAATGTCGATTTTACTATTGGGTTGTCTACTTTTTTAATGAATGAGTTTTTAATAAGATCTCCTTTTACATTAAATTTTTTCTGTTTTATCTGTTGCAAATAATTTTTCATTATATATCCTTTTGTGTTGTTTGATTTTTTTTTTTACCATGGAGTTATATTTCAAAATTAAAACAAGATTCTAGAATATATAGGTATACATATATAGTATTATGACATATCTACATCTAACTCTATGTATAGTCACTTTCTTCTAATGCAAAATATACACTATCCATAATAAAGCCAGATAGAAAATATAAAACACCTAATTCCTCCCCATTGAATGAAACTATGTTAACTCAGTATTATCTTATAGTGATCAGCAGCTCAATTTTGTATTTGTATGGATAGATTAATAAAAATTGAAAAAATGAACTTAATATTTGACATACAATCTCCTTCAAAATATGGAATTCTTGGGGAAGGACATAAATGAAACAGGTACTTTGTTTTAAAAATATATAACCACTTAATTTGTCCCTGTGAATGCACAAATACCTTTTAGTAACTTAATTTGTTGCTCATCTCAAATAAATATTTGAATTTTGACAAGACCACTCTACAAACTAAGAATTCACCAAAAGAAGGAATTTTAAAATTGGAATTTCATGCTCAGAAAGATGAATTTGGAGTAGTGCAGCATGAGAGAATAGTGAGGAATTTTATCTGAGAAACTTTGATGATCTTGCTTCACACCACAAATATTGGGCTGCTGATTCTGCTGTCCTATTATTGACACTTAAAATAATTTAAAGTTACTAAGGCTGTTTATTTCTGCAAACTTATTTTCAGACAGTGATCTCAAGGAGTAAAAACAGGCTCTAGTTGTGCTTTGACGGTTTTCAGTTTGAAATCAACATTCATCATGTATAAAGCATGTAAATGTGGTTAAAACTGTTTAAATCTTTTGTGAGTCATAAGCATATATGAAATAATTGACATATTTCTAGTAAACTTAATAAACCCCCAGATAAGGCAGTAGTTAGGTTGATCTTTCACTTCAAATAATCCCAAGAAAGCTGGGAATTGTAAATAAATCTCAGATATCTTGCTCATTTTGGTTTTTGTTTATCTGCATGGATTCTGCTTAAACCCTGGAACACAGAGTTCCATAGACTCTTTAAGATTTTCATGAACTATGAATGTAATTAAATTTTTAAATACCAATATTCTCAAATCTAGGATATTAAATTAAAATAACTTTTGAACCAAACTTTCTGTGGTTGCTATGAAGTAAACACTTTGTTTCTTAAAATTAAATGTTACCAATGGCTTTGAGTTAAAAAGAAGTTAAAAGATGAGTGTGAGATTGCCTCAAATTTCTGGCAGCATTTTCCCATTTGGGTATCTCCACATGAATTTGCAGAGGAAGAGAGAGTCCTTCGGTCTCATCTTATACAAAGTCACCAATATATCATCCAGTCCTCCATGTCAAATCCATGTAAGATGACCTCCAGGAACAACTTCTTGAATGTATTGGTTTTGGAAGATGTACTTCTAAACAATGCTTGGCTTTCACCTATGGGCACTGTACATCTTGAAGATGTTTTTTTATTTGTTAGTTTTTCTCTTATTTGTTATAGCCACCAAGAAACTCAGAGTAAATACTGTGGCTGACTTCTGGCAAATGAACAGTACATTACGATACGCTTTCAAAGGCTAACTATCCCTGCCTGTTATCTTAGTTTTATTCCCTTTTCTTTCCTTTCCCATTTTCTCATTTGCTTTATTTTATTCATCTTTTTGGCTTATACATTTCTCCACAAACCATCTCAAGTCCTCTTTCAGAAGAAGGGGGCTAGAAAAACATTAAATAGATAGATAAATAAGGCAAATGAATGATAAAACAGATAAGGGAAATAGATTAAAAACTGTGACATCATATGTTGATTTAGAAAATTATCAGTCAACAGAAATAAAGTGATTATTATGTATCCAGTGCTTTGGCTTATTCATGCTTTTTATTATAAAAAAAATAATTAGTGATGGTACCTCATATCACATTATACAATGTATGTATTTCTACAAAGTTGCTTGTGAATCAAATTATATAAAGCAAATTATATATTTAGCCTACTAGAGGAAATTGCCATTCAAGCACTTCATAAGACATAGAATTTTAGTACTAAATGAATACTCAGCTTCTGGTTTGGATGAGGTTTTTGTTATGCGGATTAAAGTTCCCTGATTTCAAAGAAAAGCAGAGTGTAAAAGTATAAAAACCTGTTCTTTCATGCCTCCCACCTACCTCCCACTTTCCAAAAATTTTCACTCACTAGAAGAAACCACAGTTAATAATTTAGTGTAATTTTTCCAAGTAACTAAAAAATTCAGGGTATATATATATATATATATATATATATATATATATATATGTAAAATGGGCAAGAGTTAAACAGACACTTCCAAAAGAGGAGGTCCAAATGACCAGCATACATGAAAAGATGCTCAACTTCCTTAGACATCAAGAAAATACTCAGAATAAATCAGAATATAGTACTACTCCACAGGCCCCAGAATGGCTAAAACAAAAAAGGTGAAAAACATTTAGTGCTGGTGAGGATGTGAACGATCACTCTCATACAGCGCTGGTAGAAGTGCAAATTCATGCAGCCACTTTGAACACTCTTTGGTTGTATGTACCCAGCAGAAATGTGTACAAATGCTCACCAAAACACACATACCAGATAATCCATAGGAGAACTATTCATATTAACTAAAAGTTGTCATCTACCCAAATGCCCATAAATTCTAGGATTTTTACTACCAGGTTTTTGGTGTCTTCTGGATATATATTTCAAATATATTTTATAATATGTTGTTTTTATTTTAGCTTGATTTATAATACTGAGCATCAAATGGCCTTAAAAAATGAAGTTCAACTTTTTAAGCAAGCATTTGTTAAGTACTTAATGTATGCTGCATTCTGCACTGGGCTCCTTAACTGGATGTTCTTTCCAAGATGCCCTTAGACTGTGGAAGAAATGTACATGCAGATAAATGAAATCAAATAATAAGTACTATCCTCAGACTTATGAAAGAGAGGTCCTTGCACTGGGTCTCTTGTAGCCCATGTCCTAATTCACAAGACAAGAAACCGTTGGGCGAATGAGATGTGCCCACCCATGGGCTGTGCTTTCTCTTTAGACTGTCCTCTAAGGATATCTCAGACTTTGGAGTTCCCAGCCTAAATGCCCTGAATCCGGAGGTTGGAGAGAGAGAGGTTGGTTAAAGCTTAGACGTGTGAGCTGGGGTTCTACACACACGTAGAGGAGACCCTCTCTGTGTGGAGGGGAAAGCTATGAGCAGAAAGAGAAGTGGGGAGGATGGACACTGAGGATCAACCTGATCTCACTGCATCTCCACTTCCTGGTGCAGAACTCTGAGAAATCTAAATTCAAACGCCTCCTCCCAAGTCCTTGGGAAGGCGCATTTCTCAAGATGAGAAAATAGAACATATTGTATCCAACAATTTGTTAGTTTGACTATCACTTTTAAATATTTAGGCCTATGGTATATGGGCTCCATTTATCTTCTGGTTCTGGACCCCACAAATATTAGAGGTGAACCAGCATGGAATGGTATTTAAAATGCAACAGACTGCTGATCTCCACCCCCCTCACCATCCTCCCTGTTAGTTTGATTCCCAGAAATTTGAGGAAATTTTAAAGTTTTTGTCTCAGACAGATGCTTGTAGTCTGGTGGTGTAAAAACAAACTGATGGTTGCCAGAGGGGAGGTGGGTGGGGGGATGGATGAAAAAGGTGAAGGAGATGAAGAGTACGCTTATTGTGATGAACACTGAGTAATGGATAGAATTATTGAATCACTATATTGTACACCTGAAACTAATATAACACTGCATGTTAATTATACTGGAATTAAGATCCCCCCTCCCCCTCCCCCACACACAAGATGGACAAGATGGTAGGTGTGGCTAGCTGGAGGGACAGTAGAGGATTCCAAAGAATGGACTCATCCCAGAAAAGCTCTGGGTTCCCATCCAAACCTACATCTACCTAATTATGGGCTTGGCCCAGTCCCTTTGCTTCTCTAAGCGAGCTTCCTCACTGATAAACAGAGGAGAATTGCACTTTCTTCAAAGAACTGCTGTGAAGAAAAATTGATATAATTTATGTGAATGTTCCTAGAATACTATACAGTGTTAGAAAAACCTAGGATAAACAAACTTTATGAAGCAAATGTAATTTCAACAGACATTCTGATCTATTATTTGTCTACTATAGTTGAGACCTATTTTACTTAGTTCTCAGATTCTTTTATTACAGATATCATGCTTCCTGTGGTAAGATGTCTCAACCCGACACTTGGTTCAGCAAGTGCTATAGAGGGCCGGTGCCCTTGACAAAATTGCGTTACCCTGCAAGTCCTCTCTCTCCTCAGTACAGTTCCTTGCTCTTCCTAAGGGTTTTTCCAGTCAGGAATCTCCCTCTCATTCCCTCACCTGACCTCACTGGGTAGACTATGGGTGGTAGTAGGTCTGTTCCTTTCATGTGTTCTTCGTCTTGGGTTTTCATGATGCTCTCAGAGAAGTCTGATTAGCAAACTCGATTGATAGTTCATTTAGTAATTGGAAATATTCTGTATGCCTAATTTCTATAAAGGAAAGTTGCTAAGAGAAACTTTTTCATACCTCCTCAGATTCCTTTCATTCATATCCTTTTTTGCTTTTATATTTTCACCTCTTCTAAAAATGAAAAGGATAGAAGCAAAGAACAAAATAATATGTGAAGACAAAAGGTAGGAAAGGATAGAATGTGAAGGGAAAGAGGAGATGGAAATGCTTGGATCAAGGAAACATTGCTAAATATACTTCCTCAGAGAGTAACCTGAGTGATGAAGTTGGGTCAGTGCTGGGGTTCCCACATCTGCTAGACTCCAGGGCTCCTGCCATTTCCATTACTCCAGAGGCCCGAGGTGGAAGCTCATGGTTTTCCTCTATTTTGTGGTGTCCATCAGGAGATTGAATTTGATAATGAGAATAGCAATTTATAAAGGAATTTGGTAAGCTGGAGCACACACTAAGGGGGCACCAGGATGATGTCAGATTTGGAAACCACATCACATGAGAAGTATTGAAAAGACCTGTGCATATTTGGCCTGGAGAGAGGTAACTTGCAGTGAGACATGTGAAAGTGTGTCTCATAAAAAGAAAAAAAAAATCTAAATGGCGAATTTTGTCCCTATGAGCTCTAGAGATAGAACTGGGTAGAAATGATAGAATATCAGAGTCTGGCTAAAGCACTTTTAATGAATAGTGTAGTCACAAAATGGAATGTGCTTGCTTCCCAGTAAGGGAGTTAGTGGGTTACTCATCAACATATTTATCCAGACAGAAGCTAGATGACTTTCTATCACGTGTTCTTTAAAAACAAGATTTTGTATTTGATGGAAGGAGGGGGAAAATAATCTCAAAAAATACTTTTTATTTTTTAAATCTTTACACTTAAATGATTTAAAGTGGAACATTCACTCATGAGTCCCTATCGGTACACGGGGTGTCATGGATCATTTTGAATTTTACTCTGACTTAAATGGAGAAAGTTTTGAGCAGAAGAATGCCCTAATATGACTTAATTGAAAAAGAATTTCTTGGGGCACCTGAATGGCGCAGTCAGTTGAGCACCCGGCTCTTGGTTTCAGCTCAGGTCATTGATCTCAGGGTCATGAGATCTGGGCCCACATTGGGCTCTGTGCTCAGTATGGACTCTGCTTGAGATTCTCTCTCCCTCTGCACCTCTTGTTTCTGCTCTCTCTCTCTCTAAAAGAAATAAAATAAATATTAAAAAGAAAAGAATTTCTCTAGTAAGTGAGTTTGCACAGGACTCTGGGTTGGTGGGGGGTAGGGGAGGGTGTTGATGTAGGGAGACTAGTGGAGTTGGGAGACCCCAGGAGTAATCCAGGTGAGAGATTATGGTGGTGCTGGTCATGGAGGAATTCACAAGAAGAGAACAGATTCTGAATATGGCAGTTAGGAGCTCCTTATAGAGATCTGGGTTTGAGATAGAAATGTGGGTGGTATATATTTTCTTTTTTTTTTTTTTTAAGATTTTATTTGTTTATTTGACAGAGAGAGAGATAGGGAGAGCAGGAACACAAGCAGGGGGAGTGGGAGAGGGAGAAGCAGACTTCCTGCTGAGCAGGGAGCCCGATGTGGGACTTGATCCCAGGACCCTGGGATCATGACCTGAGCCGAAGGCAGATGCTTAACGACTGAGCCACACAGGTGCCCCTAAATTTTCATTTAATTTGACTAAACATTTATTGGGAATCTACCATTTGCTGGGCACTAACCTAGACATTTTAGGCACAAATATTAACAATACATGGAGTGCCTGGGTGGCTATTCCAGGCAGAGGGGAAGGCCTGAGTAAGTGCAACCTTGCCTTTCATGAGGTGAATGTGCTTTGGTGTGCCTTAACTTGTAACAAACTAGTCCACTTAAGACCTGATACATTTCCCCCCATAATCTGGAAGATATAAAGAGGGACATCCTGCTGTAGACCTACACATCATCATATATGAGATCAAGGGACCTTTCTTCCTGGAACTTAAAAATAAAGACTGCCCTCCATGTAAGTTGCAAGGTTATATCCAGTTCCATCAGATTTTATATTAACCGATGTGTCTTTTCCTGTGTTGTCTTGCACGCTGATATTTTCCCAAAGATGGAGCAGAAGCAAAAGCAGTCAGTCCACATTTTCGCCTTAGCCTTCATTCCCTAAGTCCACATGTCTTAGGGAATGAAGGCTACTGCTGAATCCAGAAGAAAAAAGAAGGCAATCCTTCTTTTTTAGCATGGCCCTTAAATCCTTTCAGGCCATGAACAATAGAACATAGAAAATATTTTGTGAGTCCATCTGCCACCTCCTAGACTACATTAAGATTCTCTGGGCTGGAGGATGGGGGAAAGAGGATGAGAAGGCACAGAAAGGACATAACGAGAGAATGTGGTGGTGCTGGAGTCTGACGCGCTAACTGGGAAGGTCATCTCAGACAAGAATGGGGTCAGCATTCCATTCTAGTGCCTGGTCTCTGCTCCTGTCACTATTGCCCTGTCAGCCAGTGTGGCATGTACTGACCACCCAGCCGGAGTTCTGCCTGCCTTTACCCTAATCTCTCTCTGTGTAGGCCACTCCCATTTTAAAAACTCCAGACACCAGGAAGCACTCCTGCTCCAGCAAAGCCTGGAAGCCCAGAAATCAAGGGATTGGGGAAGGGCCTCAGGGGAAGAAAGCTTTCTTGTACTCAGGTGGGATAGAATAGGACCAGTTCAAAATCAACATCCACGGGACACCTACCACAGTATAGGACAGTGATGATACACACCCCTTCCAGAATCTTTCCTCCTCCTCTCATTCTGTCTTTGCCTGGAACAGTTGGGTTGTTTAGCCACAGCTGAGACTCAAAAAGGACTCTAAGGAACAGAATTTCCCACTTCTTTGATTTTTTTAAAAATAGGAGTATCCTGGGGCGCCTGGGTGGCTCAGTCTGTTAAACATCTGCCTTTGGCTCAGGGAGCCTGCTTCTCCCTCTGCCTGATGCTCCCCCTGCTTGTGCTCTCTCTCTCTCTCTGAGAAAATAAAGAAATAAAATCATTTTTAAAAATTTTAAAAAATAGGACTATCATCTGCTGCCCCCATCTTCGGCCCTGTGTTCCTTCCTGACTCCTTTCCATGCACCACTTACCACGTGTTACTCTCCACCCCCTGCCACCCCCCCCCCCCCAATCTTTTATTCCAGGGCGAAGAATCTTGGTTTCTTTAGATTGTTGTTTAAACATTTCTCTCTGGGTATAAACTTGGCTTTGTGTCTGCGAGCCCTGTAATAATAATAATAATAATAATAATAATAATAATAATAGAGTCATTTAGTGAGCCGAAGCTCTTTAGAAGCTGTTAGATAAATGACATTACACTGGCAGTCAGTAGTAAATAGTAAAAAGACAGCATGACTGGCTGCTCCTTCAGATCACAGACAACCTGGAACTGGACTTTTGTACTTTCTGCTAAGAAAAGCATGGGGTGCCTGGGAGGGTGATGCTCTACCAAATGACATGCTCATGCACAACGCTAGTAACTTTCTGAAGCACTCCGACCCCTTCTCCTCTCACTTTATTTCCCTACAGTGGAGTGAGGGGGACAGGCTCGGGTTTGACAGATGAGCTGTGTCCTGCGCAGGGCGTTAAAAGGCGTTCCCTGCGGGACACACAAGGACCTCCTCAGGCTGAGAGGCCTGTGTCCGGACACCCTGCAGCCCTGTGCTCTGGCTTCGGGACATAACATCTCTGCTAACATGCCTCGTGCCTTTGGCAAATTACTTCATCTCTCTGTCTCTGTTTTCTAACCTCTAAAAGAAGATCCTCTCCACTTTTAACTATCCTTTCACCCAGGGAGCAAGAGGCAGGTGGAGAGAGGCAATGTTTGGTTGGCTAATCACGCTTTCCAAGCGATCTTGCTCGCTTTTCCCCTCCATTCCTGCAGATAGCTACCTTTAAGTGTTCCTTTCAATTTGTTGACTGCACTTAATGCTCTTTTAGGTCCTGCCTTCTTTTCGGGAACAGGAGTGGGCGGAGAGGAAGTGTCCTGCCACTACCAATACTTTCCTCTAGGAGGAGCCGCGCAGCCCCGAAGAGAGTGACACGCACCAACTCCAACTCCTTCGCGGGGAACGCTTCATCCCAGCTCCTCGGAAGGCTTGGCCCGGACGGCGCTCCGCGCCTCCGCAGCGGGTCTCGAACCGGTCGCCCCGAACTCCCGCTTCCCCTCGCCGCTGCTGCCCGGGTCGCGGGGGCGGCGGGCCGGGCCCGGCGTGACCCCTGGTGAGCGGCGGCCGCCGTTTCCCACCCATCCCCTCCCGTCCTCCCTTCCCGTTTCACCCCGCCCCTCCTCCTCCCCAAGCCTGACAGCCCGCGAGCTGCCAAGCTGGGCGCAGCCATGGGAAGAGGAGGCGGTCTAGGGAGCGGCGGCGGCGGCGGCGGCTGCTGGAGCGGCGGTGGCGGCGGCTGCTGCTGAGCCGAGGCGGCGGCGGGGACCCCGGGCTGGGGCCACGCAGGCCGGAGGCCCCAGCGCCCTCGGCCCCAGCGCGGAAGCGAACCCGCGCTCTCTATCCCAAGGCGAGACTCAGAGGTACTGGAGCGGGGTCGGTGGGGGGGTGGGGTTGGGGTGGGGGGGGAAGAGGCTCAGGGAGTCGGGCTCTTCTGTCCCCCCTTTTGTGCCCGGGGGCCTAGGAGTGGACCAGTTGTTTATCAAAGTGGGGATCTGGCTTATGTATTTACACGAGTCATTTTTTTCCCGGGGGACTTGGGGGTTGGCTGTGCTCCCCTCCTCCTCGCGAAGAAGTTGTTTTCTGCTGGTGGGTTGTTGTAACCCGATCCACGCTGTGGATGTGTGTGTGTGTGGACATTGGTGGTGGGCGTCAGGAGTTGGGGGCGACAGGCGAACCATCCCACGCTGGCGCCCGCTGTGGCCGGTGTTCGCGGTACCTGGAGGGGCTTCCTCTGAAGCCAGGATTGTTAAAGTCGTAAAAGTTTTGCGTTTCTCTTTGACATCATCAGCCGGGCTGGGGCAGGAACTGCTGAGGCTGCCGCCGCGGAGCGGGGAGAGGTCCCTGGCGGCGCGACCCGAGGAGAGGGGAGGTCGTCGGGCTGTGCGCGTCGGCACCGCGCGCTCCTCCCCAAAGCGCACCGCCCTCTGCGCGTTTGTGCTTAATGCAGCCACGCTTTGGCACCCGCGGAGCTGGGGTCAGTAGAGTCACGGCCACCAGTCCCCAGGAGCTGGAGTGGGTGGACATCGTGGCAAGCCGAGCACCCCCAGCCCCTGACACACTTGTGGTTATGAAATCAACCAGGCTCAAAGTTTTGACAGAACTGCCCGAGGCATGAGAGCTGCGGGTGAGTGGGGTAGCCGCGTGTCAGGGGAGAGGGTGCTGGTGGCGTGCACAGGGTGCCGGGCAGGGTCACCCACTCGCGGGTGCGTGGGGGAGTCTATTTTGGGGCGAGTGCTTTATATATAACCCGAGTGGGGACGCCGACTCGGGCCCGGCTGCGGGAGTTGGTAACCTGGCTTCGGGTACGCGTGCTGGATGGGTGTACGTGCGCGCTGTGTGTGTGTGCGCGTGTGTGCGCGCGTGTGTGCGCCTGGGGAGGCGTGTCGGCGCCTGAGCCAGTAGGTTGTGCAGGGGGGAGGAGGAGGCCAGAGAGGTGCCGCCCGCCCATTTGTGCAGCCAGGAGACCTTGGAAGGGATAGGGAAAGGTAACGGGAGGCCAGGGGGTTGGGAAGTCGCAGGAGTTCCTGCATAGGATTTAAATACCACGGACTTAAAAACACTAAACTCCCATCCAAGTACTAACCAGGCCTGACCCTGCTTAGCTTTAAAACACTAAACCCATTGCCTTTGAGGAGCTGAAGGCTGGAGGAGGAGGTTTCTGGAGCTCTCAGGAGACTTGCATAGGAGGACGAGGGTTCTATGTGTAGGTACAGAACCTTGGAGGCCCAGACCCGAGTTGGAGCTGCAGGTCTGAGATTCCTGGGGTGCAGCTGGGCACAGTCCAGAAACTAGATGGTCTCTGGGGTGTTTACCTTTAGAATCCCTGGCACGTGTGCCTGGGAAGGCACCCACCTTTCATACATGTTGCGGCAGCTGTGCCGTGAGCAATTGGTGTTCTAGGCTAGTTTCCACCTGGGTCACCCTGCTAGTCCTTTTCTCTGGGGTGCCAAGGTATATACACTTTGGAGGTAATTAATGTGAAATATTTTCCAGAAATTAAAATGCTAGATAGAAACAAAATGACTTAGTCCACAGGATTGTTAGTTCCATCTTTTCTGTGATTGGGGATTCTGTTTCCTTTTGAGAAAAGCTTGTTCCCAGATTAGATTTCTAGGGGTCTCTGGTTATTTACGGTTTCTCTTCAGATGGACTTCAGATGGAGCTGGAAGGATGTGTTTTCACCCAGAGATCCTTGGACATCATTTGTAGTTTAAGCTCGGCCTGTCCTTTATCTCCTTCCACCCTTGTAAACTTTTTGATTCACATAAGTCTAAGGAAAGTTGGTGAGCCAACATTCAGCTTTCCATTTGGAGTAAATATATCACAGTGAAATTATAGTTTTGGTCTGCTGAATGCTATGGAAGGCCAACACTTAATAGGCTAAAGTGTGAAATGAAAGTCTATAAAGGCAGTGACAAAGCCATGACTCTCCAGTGCATTTTTTTTTTTCCAAACTGAGCATAACTTTGCGTTGCAAATATTTGTTCTAGACAGAGTTTGGGGCTGTGTTTTTTTATTATTAGTGCATAAACAGCAGACTCCACATTATAAACCACTTAAAATGGATACTAGGCATCTTCTCTATGCTATATCTGGTGCTTGTATTAACAGATATTTACAGTGCTTGGTTACCTACGGGACTGTCATGTGGAGTATCTCATTAGGTCCGGACATAATGTTTATAGCATAATGTAATAAATGGAGCCCCAGTTGCAGCCTACTTCTGCCAAGCGCATGAAATACCCCAGCATGGAAACAAATCTTGAAGTTGGTCCAACTTGGCGAGGCTTTTTGGCTATCTGCTGGTGAGCATTGTTAATGTAAAGATAAATCTGAGTGATACAGTGAGAATGTGGCACAGTAAATTGTTTAACTTAGAAAAACAGGCATGGGTTATATTGATTAAATTTGTGAACCTGAGGATTAAACTTCTCTGGTCACTCCACTGGTAAATTGCACAGTTATGGAGACTTGGTGTAGTTTTAGAGAACAATTAAAGATATGTCAATAATGAAAATAACTTAATGTGTTCACATGTGTCCATAAAAACCCTCAATTTTTTTTAAAAAAGAGAAAACCCTGTAACCTCTGTGGTAATGATTTAAATAATATGAGATTCCAACTCATCTAATCACTTTCTGAACATTGATTTGATAAGAACTGAATTTGGTAAAGCTTTGGAATCAGCCCTCTGCTCATTGTGTAAACAAAGCAATGAGGGTGTCTTTTAGGGAAGTGATTTTTTCCCCCGACCTTGAACAGTATAATGTTAATAACATGCCCAATAAAATGTTTGATGAGTATGGTAACCACCTTCAGAGGTACCTATCAGGTGCATGAACTTCCACCTCAGTAGCCTTTTCTGTAAATGGGCCAGCCCACCTCTTGAAAATAATCAGCTGGCAATCTTGCTTCCTCGCTGGCCAGTCCATTCTAGGAGAGATTCATTTTTAGAAAGTCCTGCTTTACACTAAATCAACATTTTCTTCTACCTATTGACCTACTGTTCAGTTGCTGGAGCAACACACAATGAATCTAATCTCTCTTCCCTTTAAGTGCTATATTTGAAAACAAACATTATGCCCCTTCTTCCTGAATTCTTTTTTTTTTTTTTTTGCTATCCTTGCAGTTCTTCTCACCCACAGTGGGGTCCCACCCTTCCCTGCCCTGACAACATGCCCCAGAGTCTGCACTCACGATACCCCTCATCATGTTTGTCATCTAAAACTCAGATGTGAAATCCTTAGTTCTGGACTTTCTGCATCCATTAAGGCAGCTTAATATTCATGAGCTATTTTAGCCATCTCATTACACAGTTCACTAATTTCTAAGCTGTAAACAAGATAACAACTTACTCTTTTTAGATTATTAGTCATCCATAGTCAAGACATTATAATCTTTCAAAATATTTTTATGTTAACTGTACTTCATTAACAAAAATATTTTTTTATGCCTGAATTTCATATCTATGGGAAGTGTCATACTGTGCAGGTACATAGAATCCTACATGCAATGAACATAGTTACTTAATTTCTCCCTATCAAAGGAACACTAAGCAAAAACAAAAACAAAAACAAAAAAACCAGATGTAGAATGTTCTTGAAGACAAGCAAATTGAAGTTGCATATCACAGACAGGTAGGAACAGCGAGGTATTCTTTTCCTGGACCTTACTGTGTCTGCTTCCACAAACATGAGTCAGTCCTAGCAATCAGGCATTTATTGAAGGCTCGTTCTATCCCAGTCTCAGAGAGTATGCCATCTGGCCCTAAATGAGGTGAAAGTACATCTGACAGAAATGCTTCCTCAGGCAACTGGGATTTAAGATGTACACACAGGACATGACTGAGTCAGCAACCCCTTCTTCTCCTGAAGGTAAATGGCCCATCATGTCACAGGGAAGTCAAAAGCAGGTATATCACTACATCAGTTCCAGGACAGGTTCCTGCCTCCTGTTGTGTGTCTGGATCCAAATCAGGCAAGGCTCTGATGGTCTTCACTGACTAAGTTCTAGCCTTCTTGGAGGAAAGAAGCAAAGCTGGTATATACAGGGGGAGAGGGTGTGGTTCAAGGGCAAACACTTTGGTGCCCATTGGACCTCAGTTTGAATTTGAGTTTTACCACCAACAGGCACATCAGCTCCTCTGAGACTCACTGTTCTCCTCAGTGAAAATTATGATGCTTAACACCCAGGGCTGAGGTATTGACACATAACCCCCGTAGCATTTACGGCCTGTACTGCTCATTGGACACCTGCCCGATATGATGGATTTCCCTTTTATGTATCTGTCTGGGGCTTCCCAACTAAGTTATGTTTCCCCTGCTACCAGCTGGGAATCTGCCACAGCTGAGAATCTTCTGTCTTCTTGCAAGAGATGTTTATGGTTGATGATGATGACGATGTTGTTTTTCTCAGCAAGTCTGAATGTGAAAGAAAGAACCATTTTTTATCGGCAAAGAGAGAAAACCAGCCTGTGATATGGACTGACATCTGGGACTCTCAGAAGGTCCTCCTTTGCACATTGACCTTTAGTCAGAACAAGGGGCCAGTGACAGTCTGTGCTCTTTGATGAAATTATTCATGCTGTCCCCCTTGTGTGTGTGTGTGTGTGTGTGTTTGCAGTAAGATTCCTCACTAATCCCCTAGCATTATGATCTCCATCTATATCACATTTGCTTCTTTGCTTTATTCTGTTCTCGTAGAAAGGGAGGAAATAATCAATGAAAAGGGCCTATTTTTTTAAAGTTCAAAAATTCATTTCACAACTCTACCTTCTATCTAGCCCCCACCTCCTGCAAAAAAAAAATAAAATTACAGCAGACCCACTGACAAGTACTTAGACATGTAATTTCCAAACAAAAGTTCTACTTTGATGTAAGAAACCCTTAAGTTAGGATGGCATAATATGAAACCATAGTTAACTCGGTGTCAGAGAACTTGGTCCCCCTTGAGCTTTGCCTTCCGCGGGCTTTGTAATTTTTGCAAACTGTTGAACTTCCCTGGTCTTCATATTTCTTACATGTTAATAACAGACAACAACAACAAAAACGAGGAATAAACAAGATGCCGTCTTAGGATTCTTTGGGGGGCTATGATTTGAATTCATTTAATTATTGAATTTCTCTTTTCTCTCAGAGCCTTTGGGACTTCGCTTGAAACTCTCCAAGAACACCTATTTCATTTGTTTTCAGTTTCCTGGTCTGTTTTTTCATATCTGTCTTCCTTGCTAGGAACGGTTCCTCAAAACAGAAAATAAATTTTATTCATTTTTATATTTTTCCACTCTTTGCTGGATGCTTGTAAACACAGCAGCCGTAAAAAGTGTTAGTCTAATTAACATGGAATGCCTTGGATAGTCGAGCTCTAATTCAGATCACTTATTTAACAAGCTACAATTTTCAATATAAGCATCAAGAAATAGTGTTGCTTATTTTATTCCCTCACCATTAATATTTTTAGTCAGTTAAGTAAAACAGATAAAAGTGTAATCATGGCTGTGCTTCCTGAAACAATACCAGCTCATCATGGTCTGATGCAGAAAATCCCTTGGAAGCAGTTTTCTTTTCTTTTGTTGTTTGTTGTTATTTTGCTTTAAGCTAAAGACAATTCTGCTATGAGTACCAGACTCTTAAAAGAAGGACAGAAAGGATCCTTGTTTAGTTTCAACTTCTTTCTTCAGTCCTTGCTTTTCACTACCTTTTAATAGAGGCAAATGAAGCCTTAGGTCAGGCATCAATTTTACCAAATAATGATTCATAAGAAGGCTGTGATTTTGTCAGAAATTGTTGGGCTGTGTTTTTTTAATTAACATCTAAACCTACCTTCAAATGCTCCATTTCAAAATCAGTAGATAATTTCTCCTGCAGAGTCCTTAAAACTTCCAGATGTGTTTACTGCTTTGATTAGACCTTGCTTCTTTTGTGATTGACAAGACTTCAGTCAGTTTTCTTTAGGATAATATCATTATAATCCCAATGAGTTATACTTCTTAGATTGTGAATTTGTTTAAACATAAACAAGTCTATCTCCAGCTGGCTGGGCTTCTAAGTGAAACGTGTATCCCAGGGAAAATGCTCACTTCACGGGGATTTGACACAGGTGGAGGAGAATACTCTGAGAAAGCCCTTATTCCGTGGGAGAACACCAAAGGATTTTGTGAATTGAATAGGTGCTTCTCTGTACTTACCTATGGTGGACAGCCTGCTATGCTAGACATTTGCTCCAGTAACTCCTCCTTGATTATTTCCTCATTTATATTATTTAAAAACTTTAAAGAACTAAAGGACCTCTGTTCCTACCATAAAGTCATTGGTCCAAAGAAAAATTCATTTTTCTTGTTTAAGACATGTACTTTATTATAATAAGCATCATATCTATCTTTTTTCCTTGAGTTGCCATATCAAAAACAAGTAGAGTGTGACCATTACAAAATAGACATCCAGAGTTCTCTCCCCACGTGCTTATTGACACAAAAGGTGCTGCCAGTGATGCACTCAACTTTGGTGATGGCTGGTCATAAGCTTCTGTCGGTCTTCCAGTTCTGACTGCCACTGGCCAGGCAGCCTTTGCCCCTGGTCAGGATGATGGCATACGAGATCCTGATTCACCCTATCTGCCCCTTCTTTGGACATCTTCAGGCTAGGTTATTGTTATCCCAGAAAACCTCAATTTGGCAAAGCAAAGTGAAAAACAGTCTGGGGGAGCCTATATGAATGATAAATTATGGAAAGAGTACTGAAGACAGAGCCTTGACAGTGGCTTCTTGACCTAGGGGTAGAAGAAGATACCAGAATCCCTGGGCAAGATGATGATGAATGAAGAAAAGGTACCACTTTGATGCCTAGCAAGTTAGAAAGATTAAAGTGGAGCAAGAATGAAGAGGAATTATTTCTTTTATATTAGCACTCAGCATAGCATCTTATTTCCTTTAGAGATATTGACAAAACAGTGCTTTGCTTGTCATAGAATAGTTGTTTAATAAATATTTTTTGATGACCTTAGTTTGTAGTAAAACAGAGAAATTGAAGTGTCGATAAGACGGATGTGGTAAGTTGGACAAAGGATGTGGATGGAGTCAGGTGATGACTAGGATCTAAGCTCAGAATGCAAATTTGGTATGATTCTCCTTAGATTATTTTTTTTTTAAGATTTTATTTATTTATTTGAGAGAGAGAATGAGACAGAGAGAGCATGGGAGGGGGGAGGGTCAGAGGGAGAAGCAGGCTCCCCGCTGAGCAGGGAGCCCGATGCGGGACTCGATCCTGGGACTCCAGGATCATGACCTGAGCTGAAGGCAGTCGCTTAAACAACTGAGCCACCCAGGCGCCCTCTCCTTAGATTAATGGTAACACCTGAACTTGATGACCAACTTTCCCAGGTGGATCCTGTTCAGGGTCTTGGCAAAGTCCAAGAAATTTTTAATATTTGAAGCAAGATGGAGACATGTTGGAATTTTTCTGTAGGACTCAGTAGGGTTTGGGAGACATACCCAGTTGGCAGCTCTCAGTATACCCCTCATCAAAGAGCATACAATTTTAATTTTCTTTGCTTTCATCCTGTAAACTTTAGTGTTTTTATTTATTCCTTATAGTACATGTAGGGTATGTGAGAATTAGGAATGTCATCTGAAAAGTACTTTGAAAACTACTTGGGAAAAGATGCTGAATAAATAAAATTTTTTATTAGCCTGCAGGATGTAAGTTTGGCCAAGCTAGTGGTATTTTTGGGATCACTGTAAAAAATCAAAGACAGAACACATATTTATTGAGTCATTACTGTGTTCCCAGGAATGTGCTAGACACTCTGGGGAATATAAAAGTAGTATAAGACATGACCCTTGACTTTGGGACCTAGCATTCAAGCTAGGAAGGCAACACTAATAATGTCTGTTGTGTGATTAAGGAACAGTAGACAATTATACAATTTAATGAAAAATTCAATTACAGACTGGAAATGCTATATTTATTTTGAGAGAAGGGAAATCTGTTTGGGCTGCAGTATTTGGGGCAATGGCTTATAGGCAAAGTGGCTTCTGAGCCAGTATTTTAAATATGGTACCTTTTTTTTTTTTTTTTTGATAGGTAGATGTTTTGTGTGAGAAGGTTAGGAACTTAGCACCAGGAGACATATCTGCATATCTGGAGCTTACTGGGGTTACTTGTAACAAGGGAGTAGGCAGGGTATATACCAGGCTGTGGATTTGTTTACACAGAAGCCTTCTTCATTGCTTATCATTGATGTTGTATGTAGATCCATCCTTAGGGTGGGGCTATTGGGATGGCCACCCTGAACCTAGTCCTTGCTGGAAGGGGATGACTGTTGCAGGGTGTTTCTGCACACTTATCTTTAAAAAAACAAATTTTTTATTACATATAATGTATTATTTGTTTCAGGGGTACAGGTCTGTGATTCATCAGTCTTACACAATTCACAGTGCTCACCATAGTACATACCCTCCCCAGTGTCCATCACCCAGCCACCCCATCCCTCCCACCCTCCTCCACTCCGGCAACCCTCAGTTTGTTTCCTGAAATTAAGAGTCTCTTATGGTTTGTCTCCCTCTCTGGTTTCGTCCTGTTTCATTTTTCCCTCCCTTCCCCTATTATCCTCTGCCTTGTTTCTCAAATTCCTCATATCAGTGAGATCATATGATACTTGTCTTTCTCTGATTGACTTATTTTGCTTAGTGTAATACCCTCTAGTTTCTGCATACTTATCTTATATGAACATTATATAAATTCAATTTGAAAATTTCTTTAATAATATTCTAGAAGATCTATAAACGATACCAGCAGTATGGCTTCCTTTCAAGAATATGATCTTGATTGGACCCTACACTGGTAGAATTGGCCTGTGATTCCCTCCTTCACTTCCACTTCCCTGCCACATGCTGTAATGACAGTTTTGGCCCAGTAGTCAGAGGGCCTTATAGAACTTGATCATCCATCAGTGTTTCTCAACAAAGGCACTGCTTCTCTGCTAGGCAGTGCCTAGGGGTATTCGGAAATATGATTGTTACAAGGACTAAAAAGAGAGAGAACGCATGAATAGACATTTTCCAGAGAAGACATACAGATGGGCAAGAGACATGAAAAGATGCTCAACATCTCTGATCATCAGGGAAATACAAATCAAAACTACAATGAGCTACCACTTCACACCTGTCAGAATTGCTAGAATCAACAACACAAGAAACAGCAGGTGTTGGCAAGGATGTGGAGAAAGGGGAACCCTCTTGCACTATTGGTGGGAATGCAAACTGGTGCAGCCGCTGTGGAAAACAGTATGGAGGTTCCCCAAAAAGTTAAAAATAGAAGTACCCTATGATCCAGCAATTGCACTACTTGGTATTTACCCAAAGAATATAAAAATACTAATTCAAAGGGATACGTACACCTGATGTTTATAGCAGCATTGTCTACAATAGCCGAATTATAGAAACAGCCCAATTATCCATTGACTGATGAATGGATAAAGATGTGATATATATATATATATATATATATATATATATATATATATATTTTCCTAGATATATTTTATTCTTTTTGATGCAATTATAAATGGGATTGTTTTCTTAATTTGCCTTTTATTTATTTAATTTTTATTTATTTATTTAATTTATTCTTAATTTCTCTTTTTAAAATTTTTTATTGTTATGTTAATCACCATACATTACATCATTAGTTTTTGATGTAGTGTTCCGTGATTTATTGTTTGTGTATAACACCCAGTGCTCCATGCAGAACGTGCC
Source organism: Mirounga leonina (assembly GCF_011800145.1). Classification (NCBI taxonomy): domain Eukaryota; kingdom Metazoa; phylum Chordata; class Mammalia; order Carnivora; family Phocidae; genus Mirounga; species Mirounga leonina. Next base: position 7,010,629 of record NW_023270889.1, read on the forward strand.
CTCTTTAATACCCATCACCAGGCTAACCCATCCTCCCCCCCTCCCCTCTAGAACCCTCAGTTTGTTTTTCAGAGTCTGTCGTCTCTCATGGTTCGTCTCCCCCTCCGATTTCCCTCCCTTCATTCTTCCCCTCCTGCTATCTTCTTCTTCTTCTTTTTTTTTTTTTTAACATATATTGTATTATTTGTTTCAGAGGTACAGATCTGTGATTCAATGGTCTTGCACAATTCACAGCGCTCACCATAGCACATACCCTCCCCAATGTCTATCACCCAGCCACCCCATCCCTCCCACCCCCCCACCACTCCAGCACCCCTCAGTTTGTTTCCTGAGATTAAGAATTCCTCATATCAGTGAGGTCATATGATACGTGTCTTTCTCTGATTGACTTACTTCGCTCAGCGTAACACCCTCCAGTTCCATCCACATTGTTGCAAATGGCAAGATCTCATTCCTTTTGATGGCTGCATAATATTCCATTGTGTGTGTGTGTGTGTGTGTGTGTGTGTGTGTGTGTGTGTGTGTAGTACCACATCTTCTTTATCCATTCATCTGTCAATGGACATCTTGGCTCTTTCCACAGTTTGGCTATTGTGGACATTGCTTCTATAAACATAGGGGTGCACGTACCCCTTCGGATCCCTACATTTGTATCTTTGGGGTAAATACCCAGTAGTGCAATTGCTGGATCGTATGGTAGCTCTATTTTCAACTTTTTGAGGAACCTCCATACTGTTTTCCAGACTGGCTGCACCAGCTTGCATTCCCATCAACAGTGTAGGAGGGTTCCCCTTTCTCTGCATCCCTGCCAACATCTGTCGTTTTCTGACTTGTTAATTTTAGCCATTCTGACTGGTGTGAGGTGATGTCTCATTGAGGTTTTGATTTGGATTTCCCTGATGCCGAGCGATGTTATTCTTAATTTCTCTTTATGAAAGTTTATTACTAGTGTATGGAAACACAACAGATTTTTGTGGATTGATTTTGTATCCTATAACTTTACTAACTTTATTTATTCTAAAAGTTTTTTCATGGAGTCTTTAGGGTCTTCTGTTTATATATAATGGAATATTATTCAGCCATTTGCAAAGACCTGGATGGAGCTAGAGAGTTTTATGTATTATGCTAAGTAAAATAAGTCAAAGAAAGACAAATATATGATTTCATTCATACGTGGAATTTAAGAAACAAAACAAATGAGGAAAGGGGAAAAAAAGAGAGAAAGAGAGGCAAACCAAGAAACAGACTCTTAACTATAGAAAACAATCTGATGGTCACCAGAGGGGAGGTGGGGGGGGGGGAATGGGTGAAATGGGTGATGGGGATGAAGGAGGGCACTTGTGATGAGCACCAGGTGTTATATGGAAGTGCTGAATCGCTATATTGTACACCTGAAACTAATATAACACTGTATGTTAACTGGAATTTTTAAAAAGGAGTTATAGATTTTTTTTTAGTGCCCAGAGTCAAGGATGCTTAATGTCTGTAATGCCAGGGGCAGCCCTACAAAAGGAAGAATTATATGTCCTCAAATGCCAGTGGACTGCTGTTGAAAACTGAGTCCAACATCCTTATTTTATTTATAGGTGAGGAAGTGGGAGTCCCTGAGAAGTGACAAGATTTCTCTGGGATTAAAGCTCCACCACGACAGTGACAGATTTATAACCCAGCTTGTCTAGCATTCTTTCCAGGACTCTTTCTGCTATACCACGTTCCCACCTACAAACACTGATTTTAACCATGAAATAGTGTGTTGTTTACCTCTGTTGTTCACAGGTGAGGGTGACAGCTGTGTTAACTACCTGAGTGGGCGGGTTGTGAATTGAGGCCAATGACACATGGCCAGTTCTTTTCACTGGGAAAAGAGCGAGATTTGCCTGTGAATTAGGGCTGGCAGATGCCCTCTTACGTGTCCCTGTGAAAGCTTACAGGTAGGTCGGCATTCTGGAAAGGGCATGGACCAGGCTTTGGAATCACACAATCTGGTTTGTCTGATGGGGTCTGAATCCAGCTTTGCCATTTACTACCTTTACAACTCTCAGCAAGTTAATTAAACTCTTTGAGCTTTATCTGCAAAATGGGGATAGTGATTCTTACTTTACAAAGCTGTTGTATGAACATTGGGGTGCATGTGCCCCTTCTTTTCACTACATCTGTATCTTTGGGGTAAATACCTAGTTTTCAATGGCTGGGTCATAGGGTAGCTCTAAATAGCCAAACTGTGGAAGGAGCCGAGATGCCCTTCAACAGACGAATGGATAAAGAAGATGTGATTCATATACACAATGGAATGTTACTCAGCCATCAGAAAGGGTGAATACCCACCATTTGTGTCGACATGGATGGAACTGGAGGGGATTATGCTAAGTGAAACAAGTCAAGCAGAGAAAGACAGTGATCATATGGTTTCACTCATATGTGGAACATAAGGAATAGCATGGAGGACCATAGGGGAAGGGAGGGAAAACTGAAGGGAGGGAAATCAGAGAGGGATACAAACCGTGAGAGACTCTGGACTCCAGGAACCAAACTGAGGGTTACAGAAGGGAGGGGGGTGGGAGGATGGGGTAACCGGGTGATGGGTATTAAGGAGGGCACGTATTGCATGGAGCACTGGGAGTTATATGCAACTAATGAATCGTGGAACACTACAACAAAAACTAATGATGTACTATATGCTGGCTAACTGAACATAATAATAAAAAAAACCCCAAAGCTGTTGTAGTTTAAGTGCGTCAAAACAATGACTGGCCCATGTTATATTGCAGCAAGAGAAGACTCCGTGCAGCACCCTTCTGAGAGGCTGTGAGCCATGAGACTTAATTATCTTCACCCATAAAAGATTACTTGATATCAACTGCTGCTTTTTCCCCCCTCCTCTTTTCCCCATTCAACCCAATTTTGGGCTTTACTGAGTCCTTGAAGTGTTTCTTTTGTTTGAACCATTGAAATATCCCTCCTTCAGAAGAGTACTGCTGGCCAGAGATTAGTTTCTCGAGTCCGGACTTCCCCGGCGATGTGCCTAGACTATTACTGCACAAACAGAAGTGACCTATATATCCACATGGTTATTGGTGACTTATGAAGTTTGGATTTTAAAATCAATATTAAATTATTCCTGGATATATGTGTTTGTCAGAGAGATTTCTATCAGTGATGGGAAACCCTCCTTAGGCAAGGTGGTACTGTCTGTAAGTTCAGGGAGAATTGAAAGTTGGCCAGTTGGGGTGGTCATGTTGTGGTAAAAGGCCTTTCTGGGTAAAGAATAGCCTATGGTGATGTGCTGTAAGATACAAGAACCTGGAGGAATGCAACAAAGTAAAATCAGTGTGTGTGTGTGTGTGTGTGTGTGAGAGAGAGAGAGAGAGAGAGAGAAAGAGTGTGTGTATCTTCAGAGGACTCTTTCTCTCTTGTCATTCAGGCCCCAGCTCAAATGTCACCTTCTCGGAAAGGACAGGACCCCTCTGACCCCAATCTAATAGAGTATGACCTTCCCTCAGTGAGGTCATTCTATCATATGATCCTGTTTTGTTTTGACATCACTTATCACTATCTGATATTATCTTGTTTATTAATTTGTTTTCCTGTTGTTTGTCCATTTCCACCAACAAAAATATAAACTCCTTCCTAGTAGGGACCTTTTTTGTCTTGATCATTTTATATCCTGTAGAAAATCCTCGGGAAGTTTTGGTTAAATAAATGAATGAATGCATTTTAGTAGTTAATGTAAGTTTTTGTTAGCATTCTTCCAAACATTTCTCTTTCACACATCCAAAAATGTGTGGCTTTCATGTGCCAATTCCTAGCATATTTATAATTTGGTGATTTTGCTCATGGTATGGAGTGAGGTGCTTTTTCCAGGGACCAAAGATAATCTAGGACAGCTATACTATCTCCCCATAAATTACCTTGAACTGATATATCCAGTAGCCGCTTTGTCAGCAAATACAGTTAGGAGTGATGTCTTGGTTTGGATTTCTCCCAGAAGCAGACCATGAGATAAGGATTCAGGTAAAAGTTTATTTAGGAAAGTGAAATAAGGAAGGGAAAGGAGCCAATAAAGGCAAGTTACCTTCGGCAACTGGAGTTTTTGATCTTCCCAGAGAGATTTTGGGAGCCCAGGCAAAACATATCTCAGAGTCCTCTCATTCCAGGATTGAAAAGTTTGAATATTCACCCACCAACTTTCATCAGACATTAGTTCCTGGTCACTCATGCTGGGGAGGGCAAAGCCGTCAGTCTTCAGATGGAAGAAAGAACTCGCAGGAAAAGAAACGCAGGTGTTGGCGCTTAGAATTAGGCAGTGCAAAGTAGTAGAGGTATGGGGATGTGGGTGGGAAAGGGACAGGCAACTTGCACTGAATAATACAATGTGATTTCTTTTAAATAAACATTTCATTTGGACTAATTTCAGATTAACAGAAGTGTTTGCAAAGAAAAATTGTAGAGTTCCTGTATGCTCCTTGCCCATTTCCCCCTAATGTTAATATCCGTAACCATGGCGTATTTATCAAAACTAAGAAACAAATATTAGTACAATACTACTAGCTAAACTCCAGACTTTATTCATATTTTCTGTTTCAACTAAGGTCCTTTTTCTGTTCCAGGATTCAATTCAGAATATCACATTGCATGTAGTTTTACTATTTTTACTTTATTTTATTTTTTTATTATTATTTTTCTAGAGGGGGAGGGAGGGGCAGAAGGAGAGGGAGAGAGAGAGAATCTTAAGCAGGCTCCACGCCTGGCCCGGAGCCAGACGCAGGGCTCTGTCTCACCACCCTGAGAGCATGACCTGAGCCAAAATCAAGAGTCCTATGCTTAACTGACTGGGCCACCCAGGTGCCCCTACAATTTTTAAATACTGTGCATACAGTCTTTTATTTGGGCCTTCTCGTGTCCAACTAACTAGTCTTTGTAACTACGTGGTTAAGCTCTGTGAGTGCAAAAACGATGACGTTGATGACATCCAACATCATGTTAGACAAGGTTATGTTCTCAAAACAAATATATCAAAACAACAATAAGAGCAAAACTGTATTCAGTGGGCATATGTATAGCTGACCCTCCATCAGTTAGCTGAGAAATACCCATAATGGTGTGATGACTTGGAAGAAATTTGATTTTCAACATGTATCCTGATCATTAAATGTGAAGCAGGACCCCCTGAGTCAGACATGACCCAGACCTTCCAATGTGCCCCACATCATAATGTGTGTGTCGCAATTAATTCTGCTAACTGTGAATCACATAGCCTTGAGACTGTTGGACTTTGGTCAATTAAGTTACTTGCCCAGGGCTCTGCAGATGGTAAATGATATCACTGAGATGAAAAACACATCTTCTGCCTTCAGAGCCTACACTCTTACTACTTGGTACTCAGTTAATGCCATTCTTCTCTGCTTGCCCAACACCTCTGCTTGGTGCCTTTTTGCTAGGCATGTGGGCTTTAACAAGTCTGTATTCTCAAACTGCAGTGGATGCAGATGCATGGTATATTTCTAAGTGAGCTGGCTTAAGCATCAGCCTGGAATCTGTGAATTTTTCTTTCAAAGCCTACCTAACATTTGCGAAACCTGTTATCTTGATATCCACATACATTGACCACAGAGATCTTCAGAAAGTCACCCATACTGCAGTAATAAAGTTTGATACAGGGCTAATAATAGACTTGAAAGCAAGCATCTCTAAAGAGCAAGACATCGATGTGTAATAATTAAAATACTATATTATAATGTGTTTGAGTTCAGATAGTTGACCTCCATTTCTCAGGCTTTCCATAATTAGTTTTTGTTTTGTTTTGTTTTGTTTTTTAAGTGTTACATCAGGGATATGGAACATTCAGTGAAATCTTTGACTAATCTTTCTACTTGCAGTGGCCCAACTGAAAATTTGCCTTGGTTGCCTTGGAACTCAGGACGTGAAATTCAGAAGAAATAATTCTTATAAATTATTTGGGCTTTGACTCTGGGAAGATAAACAACATGAATACCTAGGCTAACCAATGCTGCAATTCCTCTAACCTCTAATTCTGAATTCAGAAAAGAATAGGCTTTAGGGGTTTTTGTTTATTTTTACTTTGATTACAAGTTGTTGGAAGCCTGGAGTTAGTATCTAATAACACAATCAGTGTAAAACACAAATTATTTCACTATGAAATCTAACTTCTAAGAAGACACAAAGGGACAATCATGTAAAAATGGGCTTTTTTTTTTAGAAGGAATAAGCAGGGGTTGACCGAAAGGTAACCCCTTCAGACTCCAATGTTTAGAGCATTGCACGTTTTTAAAGGAGAAAAACCATTACCTTTCAGAACCTATGTGTGAAACTGTTTTCTTGACTTAAATGGCTACTTTAAGTTGGCATGGTTTTAAACTGTGACCTTTGATCCTTTGTATATGCAGTTCCAGGCACAATCTGTTCATGCAGGCTGGCCAACGGTGCTCTAGCCAACTCGCCCCTGGGCCTTGGGGTCTCCAGAAGAGTGGGCCAGGCTGGCTGCAAAGCACCCTCCACCCCTGCAAGATGCTGGGCTTTCGTCTGCTTTACACATAGTGCTCCTGAGAAAGTTGAACTTGAAGAAACTGCCTCTTCTTTAAAAAAGCAAGCACACAAAAATGTTTTAAACACACTATCGATTTCCTTATGTGGAATAGACTGCTTTTCTGCCTGCCTGTTTTTGCAAAGCCCTCAGATTTCTAGAAGAAAAATTTCATGAGCTTTTTTATGTCCACATTCAGATTTACTTTCAAGCTCCTAGACTATCAGCTCCTACAGGGCAAGGGACTGCATATTCTCTGCTTAGTGGACACGCAATAGTTAGCTTCACCGATTACTGGTGGGCGGGGGCAGCATTCAGGAAGTGCTTACTATGACCAAGGGCTCTACAAAGTTCTTTTTCATGTTATATTGTTTAATCCCACACAAAACCCCCATGAGCCACCAAATTCTACATTTGGTGGAACTGTGGCATAAGTTCAATAATTTGTGTAAGGACCCAGTGTTGGCAAGCAGCACGGACAAGATCCCAAGTGTACCTAACTCCCATGCTTCTAATCATCCTAACCACCACTACAGGATGGTTTTAAAACTGTTCACAAATTTTTTTGGTATTTCAAGAGGTGGAGTCCAAGTTCCCTCTCCTTGAGCATGGGCTAGACTTTACAGCTCGTTTCTAACAGAGTCAAGTGGAAGTGAAGATGTGCAGCTTTGGAGACTAGATCCTTCAGAGGTATCATGCCTTCTGTCTTGGCTGCTCTGTCTTTTGGATCATTCACTCTGGGTGAAAGCAGTTGCCATGTTTTGAGCTGCCCTATGGAGAGACCCAGATGCAAGGGAAGCGAGGGAGTCCCACAGCCAGTATGGAATGAAGAGCTCAGGTCCCCAGTCCAACAGCTAGTATGAAACTAAAGCATCTTGACAACCACCACCATGAGAATGACTTTGGAGGTGGAGCCTTCAGGGCCAGTCCAGCTGCAGAATGATTGTAGCCCCCTCCCCTCAACAGCTTGACTGCAGTCTCTTGAAAGACCTTGAGCCAGAACAACCCAGCCAAATCCCTGGCAGGTCCCTGCTCCTAGACTGTAAGATAATAAAGGTTTGTTGTTTTAAGCTGCTAATTTGTTACGCAGCAATAGATAACTAAGGCCGCCTAACACTGCCTTGCATATTTTTTTTAAAAAGAAGTTGTCTTGGGATGCCTGGGTGGCTCAGTCGGTTAAGTGTCTGGGATCCAGTCCCGCATCAGGCTCCCTGCTCAGTGGGGAGCCTGCTTCTCCCTCTGCCTGCCACTCCCCCTGCTTGTGCACACTCGTGCGCTCTCTCTGACAAATAAAATCTTAAAAAAATAAAAAATAAAAATAAACAAATTGTCTTAATTTCATTAAGTCTTAAATTTTGAAATATACAGCTAGGAGGAATTTTCCAGGAAAAAAAAAAACAGGCTGCCAAATACAAGTAGTAAAATATTAGTACCCAATTAACATAATTGTTACAATGACTTCTCTGGGATTTGGGATTTTGTAATTCAAATGACAACTGCTTTAAAAAGCTGTGATTTAAAGAGGAAGGATATTTATAATAACCACATTCCCGAAGTAGCATTTTGAACTTTTAAAAAATCCTTATGGGAAAACTCAGGAAGTATTCTCAATGGTAAGTTATCACTAATAATCGTAAATTGTCAGGGCCATGCTTGCACTTTACATGATTTAAAGAGGGACATAAAGCAAAGTTGAATTTTAACCTCTTCCCTGGTGATTTTACCCAGCTTTTCAAAGAGGGTCCTAAAAGCTCATAGGTCAAGCCGTTTCTTGGTTTGCTCTGCCTGACAAATTGCATTAACTCTGCTTTATGGCCACTTGCAGTTTAATAAATGACTTGGACTTTGATTAATATCTTTTGGGCTTAAGACCAGGAATTCGTAGAAGACTTTGGGATATAGTACTATAAACTTATTTAAAGATGGACTCTGAAAGCTGGTGGGAGATATATTAGTGTTGGTTTTAGTGCATGCAGAGGTACTGAATTTGGAGTACTCTTAAGTCCTTACAGAAGATCCTAGTTGATTGGCCTTTAAAAAATTATGTGAAAGTGATTTTTTTCCTATATATTTACAAAATGATCTAAGTGAGTTAAGGAATTCATTCATGAAGTAGATATGGCTAGTTCTTGTTTGGTATTCAGAATGAAAATAAGGTAGAGAGGTAGAGATGCTGGTTTTTCCTTGCCTAACCTGGAGAACACAGATCAGACTCTCCTAGTCCTTCTCTTTCCATGTTTTCTTCTCCATGAAGCTTGTACCCCGAGTTCTCAAAAACCACTTTTTATATTGAACTGGACTTGATAGTATATGCTTGGCCTTGATTCATGGGTTTGTGCTGCAGAGGAAGTTAAAGAGGCATATTGATAGCCTGAGTACAAAAATCCAGCATTACCATCATTCATTCACATGCTCACCTACTCACAAATTTACTCATTAATTTAATTACACTTTGTCCAGAATAGTGTGTGCTAGAATACTCTGATAAGCAACCCAGAAATAACCTCTTTCTTACTGGAGTTCATGGTCTAGAATGGAGAAAGACATAAACCAAGTGTAATGAAAAACTGGTGAGAGTTAGATGAAATCAAAGTATAAGGCAACTTGATCTGTTTGGGGCTTGGTGGTTAGGGAAGGCTTTCAAAAGAAGACATTTGAAATCTAAAGGAGTAGAAGTGGGGGGTGGGTATGGAAGAGCAATCTGGGCAGAAGGAACAGGAGTCTGGAAGATACCTGGTACTTTTGAGAACTGAACACAGTCAGTGTGATCAGAGATCAGAGATTAAGAAGGAGCATGATCTAAAAAGGGACCAGAAAAGGGATTATATCTTACATGATGTTGCAGACTGTGTTATAGTCTTTATTTATCAAAAGAGCAATAGAAAACCATAGAAGGTCTTGAAGCAAGGGGACATAATCAGTCTGCATTTTAAGGAGGTCACCTGGCTCTATTATGAAGAATGAATGGAGGAGGAATAGAGATATCCAGGGAGATAGGTTAGATCAGGCAGAGGTATTGGTAGCTTGAACTAGTGGAGTGGTGGGAAAGATGGAAAGAAGTAACTAGATTTATCATTATTTATGGTCAATAGATTTACCATTATTTATGAAATAGAGTAGATCGGACTTAGTGCTGACATAGATATTACTGGGTGAGGGATATCATGGATAACTCCCAGGTGCCAGGCTTCTTCATGTGAATGGGCAACACTGGAGGGATACCAGGTACAGATTGAGAGAAAGTAGTTTAGTTTGGGGACATCTTGAATGGAGGCCATTTTAAGACATCCACAGGGAAACAGTTTGGGTCCTCAATCTGAGGAGGTATCTGGAGGTATTTGGAAGTTAGTGGTTTACACAGTAGTGAAGCCACAAAAGTAAGTTAGATCACAGAGAGGAAATGGAGTAAGAGAAGGAAGCATGGTCTGAGCCCCAAGGAACTTCCACATTTAAAAGTTAAGGAGAAGTTGACAAATAAGAGTGAAAAATATGACAGAGTAGATGGTAGAATGTCCTCTCAGAGGCCAAGGAAAGAGAACAATTTAAGTGCTGATAAGGGGTAAAGTGAAAGTCTGGCAAATGTCCTTTGGATTAGTAGAGTGGATGTCTTACAGGACTTTAAGGAGAACTACACTGGGTGCAGTGATGGAGGCAGAGGCCAGAATGAAGTGGGTGGGACGCGAAGGAGGCAACAGATACAGGTAACTCAAGGCATTTGACTGCCGGGCGCCTGGGTGGCTCAGTTGGTTAAGCGTCAGCCTTCAGCTCAGGTCGTGATCCCAGAGTCCTGGGATCGAGCCCCCCATTGAGCCCCGCATCAGGCTCTGTGCTCAGCGGGAAGCCTGCTTCTCCCTCTCCCTCTGCCTGCCGCTCCCCCTGCTTGTGCTCTCTCTCTCTCTCTGTCAAATAAATAAAATCTTTAAAAAAATGACATTTGACTGTCAAGGGAATCAAAAGGACAAAGCTTTAGCTGGAGAAGGAAACAGTTAAGGGTGGGTTTTCTAAAGATGGGAGATTCTGGGCACGGAGGCTCAGTCAGGTTAACACGTAAACTTAACCATCACACCGGCAGAAGTTACAGTACTGTCTTCTCTGGATTCAGCAACAACAAAATTGAATTCAATCCAGTGTCATTTGCAGAGTGCCCGATGTATGTCAGGGAATATGCGGTGCATAGACATTCTACCACAAGTTTGGTCTTCTTTGAGATGGTGAGCATTTTTCCATGTGTATTTTTCGGCACCGTCTTACAACACTTAGAGTAGCTCCGTGCACATAGAAAGCCTGCATACTGCTCAGGGCCAGTGACAAGTGACTTCATACAGATGTGTTTGAAGCCAAAGCATTGTGAAACAAGACACCACAGCAGTTAATAGATTTCAATTTGGCAGTAGCTGTAAACATTAACCAGAAGGTTCGCTGTGGTTTCCAGATACACCTGGATTGGAGCAGAATCAACAGCCATAGCAGTCCTTCTATATCCTCCTTTAATTCGGTCTCATTGCTGCCAAATAATCTTAAATGTTGTTCATCCACTCACTTTCTCAAAAATCATCTTACGAGCTTGTGGATTGATTGACTTTCAGATTCCTTAGCCTGGTACTCACAGCCCTGTGAGATTGCCCCAACCCACCTATCCACTCGTATTTTCTGCTGAGCTTCCAACGGAACTACCCCTTTGGCCTCAAAATATCTCCTTTGTTTCTGTCCAGCAACTTTTGTGCATATTGTCCCCTCTCCCACGGTGCTGCATTCTTTCATTCTTCTACTTTGAGACTGAGCTCAGTTGCCACAAAGTCAAGCTCCGCAGTGTCTGTTCTGATCCTTCCCCTGCCCCTCCCTGCGGCCTTTCCAGCTACAAGCTCCTTTTTCCTTTCCCCAGCATTTCATCGGCACAGTTACTGAGACTCTCACGTGAGCTTGTTGTGGGCATTGATGTCGTGGGCATTGTCTCACCTTCCGTGGCCTGCCTCCAGGATCGATGTCTGCAGACTCCCCAGCGGCCTCCCTGGGGGACTTGCACATGATGAGCTCTTCATAAGTTCTTGCTGAGAAAATTAAAGTAAGGGACCGACTGTGTAAAGCCTCATTATGATCTGTCATCAAAGGAAAGACTTTTTTGTTGACTTTTTTGCATACCCTCCACAGTACTTAGCAGCGTGCTAGGCAGTGAGCCCACAGTGGGCATTCACTAATTAGTAGCTGATGGATTTATGCTGTATTTGGTACAGTGTGTTGGGTGCTTTCAGGCTAAAGCCCAAGCATCAGCTAAAGCCCAAGCATCAGCAATCATGTTGCCTTTTGAAACTTGTATCATCAGACCAATGATGATCTGATGGTCTGATGATACAAGTTTCAAAAGGCAACATGACTGCTGATGCTTGTAGTGAGGGAATTCATCAGTCACGAGTACGATTCATTGTTAGAACTGAGCCACCATCGAACTCTACAGTATTGACGGTGGGTGGTGGTGTCACTAGGAAATAACTCACCCTGAGAGCACCCAGAGCTAGCTTTTCGACCTAGAAGAGCAGTGTGAGGGTGTCCTGCTCAGGAAAAGACGCGGGGGGCCAGTAATGCCTGTGGTTTCAAAAACAATGTGTCTTAATTTATAAACTTGACATGAGTGTGCGTTTCTGTTTCCTCCCATCTCTGGTGGTGAGTTCTGTGAAAATGATCTCGATGTCTCCTGATTTAAATCACAGCAAAAGAGACTTGGATAAATATTAACAGAGACTGCCTATGGCATCTGTCTTCTGATTTGAAAAATGCACTTCAGTTCAGCGTTTACTCCTACGTCATCCACAATGCCAAATAAGGAGAGTCTGACTAAAGCTCCATGTGCTTTAAAGAAGGGAGGGAATTTTCTGTTTGTTTTAATGTATTTTAAGGTTTTAATTGAGATATAATTAACAAACAACATTGCGTAAGCTTAAGGTACACACTGAGATGACCTGATATATATATCACATACAAATAATACACATGTATATAATAACTACATTAAGGTTAGTTAACACATCCATCCCCTCATATAGTTACGTGTGTGTGTGTGTGTGTAGTGAGAGCATTTAAGATTTACTCTATTAGCAAATTTCAAGTATTATTAGTACAGTATCGTTAACTATAGTCACAGTGCTGTACCTTAGGTCTCTAGGACTTGTTCATCTTATAACTGAAAGTTTATACCCTTTGATGACTATCTCCCCACTTCACTCACCTCCCAGCCCCCGGTAACCACAAATTTACTCTATTTCTATGAGTTGGACTTTTTCAGATCCCATACCTAAGTGAGATCTTACAATATTTTTCTTTCACAAGAGAGACTTAAAATGGGGCCAATTTATGAGATCCCTAATTGAAGCGAAAGGAAAACAGCTACAAATACCAGCAGGCTCACTGAGGACAGAAGCCATAGTTGCGCCGGGAGGCAGAACTGCCCAGGAAACCTTTGTCTGCTTTACCCACACAGGTCAGACAGCGGTAGCAGGGTGAACTCAGCAAACCTGTGCTGGGTTCCAGACTGAGTGCCTGCATGAGTCAGGCACAGGGATGTGACCAAGAGTAGACCTGGGCTTTGGCGAACAGAGCCTAGAGGCATGACACGGCCCTCACAGCCAGCCCAATGGGAGGCCCAGAGATGGGGCGGCAGGGACTCATTACTCCTGCAGGAGTCATGGAAGGCTTCCCAGAAAATGTGCCATTTGAGGTGATTCTTGGACGTTCTAGAAGAGGCCATTAGGCTGAGAAAAGGGGAAAGCATGTTCCCTAAAGAGACAGCCCAGAAGCATGGAAATATAAAGGAAGACGGTGGGGGCGCCTGGGTGCTACAGTCGGGGAAGCCTCTGTCTCTTGGTTTTGGCTCAGGTCCTGACCTCAGGGGCCTGGAATGGAGCCCTGGGTCTACTCCACACTCAGCGCTCAACGGGGAGTCTGCTTGAGATTCTCTCTCTCCCTCTCCGCCCCTCCTGCTCGCTCTCTCTCAAATAAATAAATGTTTAAAGTAAATAAATTTTGAAAATAAGTAAATAAAAGAAGATGGTGCGTTAGGGAAAAGAGTGGTTTGAAGTGGCTGAACTAGAGGATGGTTTGAGGGAGGCGAAAGGAAATGAGGCTGGAAAAGGAGATGGGGTGCATAAACTGTTGGGGGATCTTGGGCTTTTTCTGGGGCCCGGTAGGTAGCTACACCAGAATAAGTGACATGATCAGATTTGTTATTGTAGAAAGACAGCTCCCCGTGAAGGAGAGAGATGCTCGCATCGTGTTAACTGACAGGTAGAGCGGAGGTGTAATTTTCAGTAATAAACCGAATGAGCAATAACTTGTCTTACTCTTGCACAAGGAGTAGAATGTTGCCAACATCTTCGGAGGATGAAAGGAAAGCCTGGTATTTATCACCACATCTTTTGGGATGTAAATATATATCACAAGGCGGTATTCCGTGTTTGAGGACAGTCGTCCCCGGTCGTGCCGGAAGAGGACTGTTTCAAGTGCAGACAGACAAGGGAATGCGGCAGTTCCCGGGTCAGCGGCAGTCAGGAAACCAGACACGGTATTTAAGCGATGGCTGTTGGTACTGGCAAGGATTCAGCTCCAGGGAAAATAAATACTCGGAGTCAGTGGTAGTGGGAGTGATCTCTGTCACTTCCTGTTCGTGGCTCTCTGTCCAGTGATCGGAGTGATCTTCCTGTTAAAGACAGGAGTTTGCAGTTTGTTTCCTCCAAATCAGACTTAGTTATGGACATTTCTCTGCATGAGATTAAATTTTGAGCTTTCATGGAACTTGATTCCCAATTTTTTTTTTAAAAGATTTTATTTATTTATTTTTTAGAGAGCGAGCGAGAGAGAAACAGCATGAGAGGGGAGAGGGTCAGAGGGAGAAGCAGGCTCCCCGCTGAGCCGGGAGCCCGATGTGGGACTTGATCCCAGGACCCTGGGATCATGACCCGAGCCGAAGGCAGACGCTCAACCATCTGAGCCACCCAGGTGCCCTTGATTCCCAATTTATGTGGGACTAGAATTTTGAAAAATTCTAATAACATCATCCATGGGCTCAGTATTTATGGAGGCACTGACTTACCTCACAGGTGAGGGAGGGACTAACAAGCCCTCTGCTTTCGTGAAGTTCATAGTCCAAGTAAATGTTGCATGACAGTCACTGGATCTAGGGGAAAAAAAACAATACAAAACTCTAGCATCAAAAACTAACACTTCTGCTGGGAAAACACTTGAAATGTTTTATAGACTACATATATCGAAACCCAAACTCCCATTCATTGGCAAGAAAGTAGCATTTGTATTAGAGTTTTACCAGTAGCATATTGGCATGAGAACTTGTGTTCTTGCTCCTCTGCTAGCTGTAGGTTGGTTTAATCTTTGGGCCATTGTTCCCTCATCTGTAGCATTAATAGGTTAGACCAGATTAGTGGTTTCCAGTTCTGGGTGTCTGTTAGAATCACCTGAAAGCTTACCCTTGCCCAATGAAATCAGAATTGCCATTGGAGGAGGAGGCAGGCATGCATATTTTTAAAGTGTTTCTATTTTTTGTTGTTTCCTTTTGAAGGTGGACTAGGTTGGAGGTTCCAACTGGAAATCCATAGGTGAGTTTCCTCTGAACATGGGTACAGAGCTTAACTATTTTTTAAGTTCGTTGCTAACATTTCAAAAGAAATTTCCAGTTTCTCTTGGAAAAAAATGGAAAGATTGGGCAACAATTAAGTTTATATTTTTGAATGGTAAAGAATTCAACAAAGTAAACCACAGTTTCTGCTGGGCCCACTTCATCCATTTGTGTTACTTTCCTAGCTCTTGAAAGCATTTCCATTTGTGAAACAGAACTAGATTGTCTTAAAGTCTTAAATTATTTGAGTTGCTTGTTTCCAAAGCCAGAAAACTGATAACAAACAAATGACACCTTTGTGTATAAGCTAGTGGTATGAAATCAAAGGGAACTTCATCTTTGAAGATGGAAAAATCCCAGGGTCCAGTGGAGGGGGGGATGCATCTTGTTAACAGCAGAACTCCCTGTTATAGAAGACACCTACTTGCGGGCAAGGGTGGTGGGGCGGGGGGGGGGGGGAGCAGCAGAGGATTAATTCATTTTCCGGTGATTTTTAATGAAGCTTCCTCCTCTCCTCTTTTTCATTCTTTCCTGTTTGGGAGCTGGATCATTAGTTGGGATGTGACCGACTTTCCCTAGGGAGCAAAGAGGCAATTATCGGAGATTTTGCTCACTTCTTCCTGCGCTGGATTATGGAAGGCTCTTGAGGTTCTTGCCCTTCTTCAGCTTCCTTGTGTTTTCTTGCTGTGTCTGCCTGAGAGCAAACACCTGGGTGGGAGAGAGCACTGATTTGTGTGGTTAATTGGCCGTTGCCTGGCGTGAGATTTAAGTGGGGGTATATTTGAATTAATAGAATTTGAAAATATGCACTTGATTTGTGCAGGACCTCTTACCCAAAGTGAATAATCCTTTGTGCCTAGTTCTATTAAGAAAAACTTACACTATCAACTTTGTGATATATTACATATGATGGCAATAATAAAAATGACATTTAATGAGCACTTTATGTGCCAGCAATGTTCCACGTGCTTTACGATATAGCTGATTTATTCCTCACAAATAACCTATAAAATAGGTGTTATTATTCATGTCTTCTAGATGAGGAATACTGAGGTTCAAAGCAGTTATTTGATTCCTCATATTGCAAAGCCACGGTGAGATCCATTAACCTGTATAACCAGACCTCTGTTAGCAGTTTGTTGGTATTGTTTTTGACAAAGACAAGACACATTGCCTCAGATCAAATGTTATTTCTCCCCCTACTTCCTCTACTCACTTCACTGGACATATTTTATTATCTATTGATACTGTTCACATGTGGCGGATTACAGAATTCCATGTAACTTCAAAAATCTTAAATTTAAGCTTATTGCCTGTATTTCCTACCTTTAACTTAAAAAAAAAAAGGCACTGGTAACCCAAGCAAATTACTTATTAACCACATGACCCTGGGCCTCTCTGGCCCAATTTCCTTGTTGGGAAAATGGAAATTATAACATATGCCTAATCTCAGCCCACAGGGATGTTTCCAGGATCAAGTGTGATAACGAATGACAATGTAGTTCTTCAACCCTAGAAGATGTCCATGTATATCTTAGATACTGATGTATTCATTGTGATGGAGAATATAAGGTGGACCTACTTGTGCTTAAAGACAATAATCCATGGGGATTTTTCTGTTTTAGAGATTTAATCCCACTCAAGGTATTTGGATTGGTTGGACAATGAGATTTTTTGTCTCTGAAACCCCGGCTAGAAGTTGATTTCATTCTGGCACGGTTCCCACAGCAGGCTCCTTCCATGCCGGCTCAAGGCAACCGTGCCAAGCTGTTTTCAGTGCCAGTGGATACCGTGATGGATTATTTTCTCCTGTTGAGGCCCTATCTACTCTTTGTCCTGAAAGGTTGCTTATATGTGCATTCAACCTTGTCGTAAGTTGACACATGAAGTGCACCTCTCCTTGGATAACTCATGCTAACTTGTCAGGAAAAGACTTGCCAGGATGGGGAGGGGGGCACAGTGTCTCCCATCTACTAAGTAATTTAAATTATGAGTTGAGCCTTTCATTCATGGCGTCCTCTGTGGTTGTGTGCTTGTCATAACTAATTTTGACTTTATCGTACAAATGGCAGCTTTCAAAAAAGTAAAAAACTGAAAACAGGGATCCATGTTCTTTTCGGGTCCCAGTCCCTGTGTGTGTGTGTGTGTGTGTATACATATGTAGGTATGTATATGCAAACACAGACATGTATATAGAAGTATGAGTTTACATATGTAGGTAGTATGTGTGCATACTTACTAAAATGAATACTACATTTAATTACTGCAATGAATTCAACAATGACAACAGTTAGAAAAAGGCCAGGAAATATAACCTTCCCCAGTAAATACTTTAGCTGCCCCAAAAAAACCTTATTTTCCATATTGTGGGGTAAGATAAATACTTATTTTAAAACAACTTTCTCATAAAGGTCTCTTGCACATGAAACCCAATATTTGTTAATTCTTACAAAGGTAGTGAAGGATAAATGTTCTGAACTCTATAATCTCTCCTCTAAAGATTTATAGAAATTTAGGAGTTTTAATTTTTTAATTAGTATGTATTTTGAGGTTTTATGTTGGTCTCAGGATAGTCTTAAGTCTTTTCAGGGCTACTTATTAATGCAAGTTATAAATCTTCTTTGTTCAAAGTCCATTAATGTGAATTTCTGCTTAAGGAAGAAAGTTTTTCCTTCCAACCTCTTGAGTAATATCTAAGTTGAAAGAGAATGATGCCAAACTAGAGAAG
The DNA here is from genome assembly GCF_011800145.1 of Mirounga leonina. Classification (NCBI taxonomy): domain Eukaryota; kingdom Metazoa; phylum Chordata; class Mammalia; order Carnivora; family Phocidae; genus Mirounga; species Mirounga leonina. The sequence goes on from NW_023270889.1 coordinate 7,028,518, forward strand.
CTATGTAAATCACACCACCCAATACCTGTTTTCTGGCACTAATAAATTAGTCTTTTGACTACATTCAACATAATGAATTATCTGCTTGTTTATACTTCAGTTTCAAAGGCCAAATGCCAGTTGTTGTTACCCTGTGTTTCAGTCAAAGGTCTTTACTAAACCTTGCTCCCTGGGGTGAAATGCTTGACAGGGGAATTTGCAGTATAATGGTGAAAAATTTCAATCAGTTTCATTTTTTAAGAAGCTATGAGCAAGGTAAAGAAGAAATTGAAGACTAATGAGTGTGACACTTGGACAGTGAGATGAATGAGCTACTTCTTTGTGTTGGTAGCAGGCTGGAGACTTGATAAATAAGTCCCACTGTCTTAATACACTAATGACATTCTCACTCTCTGAAGCTTCAACTAATCCACCTCCCACTTTGAGAGAGACAGCCGGAGGAGTGGAATGATCGTGGGGGTTTGAGGCCTCTACTCAAATCCTGCTCTTATCATTGTCTAGCCACATGTTATATGTGGGCTGAATGTTTGTGTCCCCCCACATTCTTATGTTGAGGCCCTATCCCCCAGTGTGGCTGTGTTTGGAGATGGGGCCTATGAAGAGGTGATAAAGGTTAAATGAGGTCATAAGGGTGGGGTCCTAATCCAGTAGGGCTAGTGGCCTTCAAGAAGAGGACAAGACACCAGAGCACACAGCCAGAAGGCCGCCATCTGCAAGGCAGGAAGAAGGCTCCCACCGGGAACCAAATTGGCTGGCATCTTGATCTTGGGCTTCCAGCCTTCAGAACTGTGAGAAATAACTTTCTGTTGGTTAAGTCATCCAGTCTGTGGTATTTTGTTATGATAGCCTGAGCAGGCTAATGCATCATGTAAGCAGGTTACTTAAATTTACTATATAGTAACTAAGTTACTTAAAATTTCAAATCCTGGCTCTAGCATTACTAGCCAAATAGGTGCATTACTTATTCCTCAACCTGCAAAATGGTTTTGTTGTGAGTTTTATTTATTTTTTATTTATGTATTTAAAAAAACTATTTAAGTAATCTCTATACCCAACATGGGGCTCAAACCCAGGATCCTGCATGCTCTGCCAGCTGAGCCAGCCAGGTGCCCCCTGTTATGAGTTTTAAATGAAATTGCATAATGTACCTTGCTTAGCATAATGCTGACCCATAGTAGGCACTTAAAGTTAGTTTTATTTTCAGTAAGTTTGGAATGGATCTTGATTATGCAAACATTTGTCTTTGGGAGTGCTTATTCCTCTTTGCAAAGGGCTCACCTTCTGTTGGAATAGTCCTGTGACTGATTGCAATAAATTTTTTTCATGTTAAACTTACATTTTTATCTGCAGGGTGTTAAATCTGCAAATACCATTGATTAACCCAAAAGCAATACAAAGCATTTCTTAATAGTTGATGGATTAATAGGGAATCTGAAAGAAACCACATGTTTAATCATGAAGGCTAAATTAAAATGCTCATTTTAGTGCCTGTCCGTAAGGAAATAGTTGTCTTTCATTATTAATCAATGAAGACCAATTGGCAAAATTACAGCTCTCATGTGTTTTCCTCAAGTGGCCTTCCAGGACCTTATTCAGTATCATTTGAGAGGCGTAAAAAGGCTCCCATGTTCCTGAGTGTATCCTAAGGTGTGTACAGCCCAGCACCCTACTGTTAATCATGCAGCTGAGGAATGGAAGGACGATCCCTTGAGTATTTCATATCTGGGATATGCTTCCAGTCCTGTGATGGGCATCTTCCTTCTTTGCCGATAAGGAAAACGAAGTGCCACGGATGATTTATAAGAGCAGCCCCCGCCAGTGAAGGGCAGGTCCTGACCAGTGGGACACAGCTGTCCCTCCGAAGTGCAGAGGGTAGAAGGAGGCAAGTGAACCTGCTTGGTCATCAGGCTGGCTAAATTTCATCCTCTCCCCTCTCTGTTGTTCGCCACATTTGGTCAGAGTGACCTTTTTCTAAACTCAGACCTCATTATTTCATTCATTATCTGTATACAATTCTTTGGTTGTTCCCCAGGGCTGTTAGAATAAATCTTTACTTTTTTTCCTTGAAAAGCCACATGGTCTGGCACCTCACTACATCTCCAGCTTTACGTCCCAATCCTCCTTTTTGGCAGTGGCCACATTTACCATCTTTCAGGTCATGAGACTATTTGTCCCGCACTCTGTCCCCCTTACGTAATGACGGTTAGTTAGCTCAGTTGTCATTTCCTGAGGGAGGCCTGCCCTCACCCACCTTGACTGGCTGTATGTTTATCTATATGATTATTTGATTTTTGTTCATCTTTTCTTGGTAGTCCATCAGCACCATGAGGATGGGACTGTGTGTGACTTTGGTTCCAACTCTACGTTGAGCACTTTGCTCCGTTCTGGGTTCATCACCGGAGTGCTTTTACTATTTATAGAAGGGAACATGAAAAGAGGAAAGGAAATGCTTGAATATTTATCCGGGGGGGTGGGGGCTAAGGTATGAGCACCTAACCATAGGGAACCAGAGAGGCTGGTGGGAACTAGTTGAGGAGCACGGAAAAGCACAGAAAATGAATGTTACCAGACACCTGGGTGGCTCAGTCAGTTAAGCGTCTGCCTTCAGCTCAGGTCATGATCGCAGGGTCCTGGGATCCAGCCCCGCATTGGGCTTCCTGCTCAGAGGGAAGCTTGCTTCTCCCTCTCCCTCTGCCCCCTCCCCTCCCAGCTCATGCTCTCTCTTGTGCTCTCTTTTGCACATGCGTGTGTGCTCCCTCTCTCAAATAAATCAATAAAATCCTTAAAATAAGAAAAAAGAAAATGATTGTTACCTTCTTCAATTTCATCGCTGGCAGACCACCTCCAAGTCCCTACCTAAGAATTTGTACACCGAATCCCTCTAGTATGTGGTTTCTTCTTCCTAATAGAGACCTGGTACCCAGGGACCAAGGGCTGGCTCATAAGAAGTGAATTCTGATGAAGCTGTTCAGGGCCACATTTTTGGAAATAAGGTCTTAAAAGTGAGCATCAAATCTAATGTTCACATTTCCAACCCAGATACAGACACTGACCTCAATGTGAAACTGGGAATTACTCTGTTTAGAGCTTCTTTGAATTATTGGTTTTCTCTTGTCAGTCTGTTACAGGTTATGGCTGTGTTTCTGCCATTAAAAGTTATTTTAATGTTTCTCAGCTCAGACTCTCTGAGTCAGAGATAGGTTTTATTTTTCAGTATGACTAAGGGAATTATGAAGTCACTTCTTATTAAAAATGAAGCTAAATTAAATTCAATAGTACTTGTTTGGGATTTTTTTTTTTTTTTTACTTTTGTACCCAAAAAAAGATGCAAGGTGGGAGGGAACTTTAGATTTTAATGATTTTCTTAATTCACATATATGCTTAACTACTTTGTCATAATATGTAAATTATTATTTATTAAAGAGAAGGTATATTTTCAAATAGATAATGAGATTATCCAGATATTTGCCATTCCTTATTACTAAGAGTAAGTTTCTTCCTTTGTCTCTGGTTTACTGTGGTTATGAGACTGAGTACTTTGTTTTAGATATTTGACAACAAAATGTGTGTGTGTGTGTGTGTGTGTGTGTGTGTGTGTATGTTTGAGAACACATGTATAAATAAGGAGACCCTCAAATCCAAAGATTAGGATAGAAGGTTGAAATGTCAGCATTTCCTATGGCATAAAGATGTATTACAAGAATGCAAAACTAGAATGTGTTTAAAAATATAATATTTAAATTAAGATCTGAATGGAAATTGGCATGTCATCGAACTTAAACTTTTGAAAAACCAGGAAATTGCCAGAAAATAATTAATGAGAACTTCGTTTCAGTATTACACTGATAAATATTTTAAGCATAAGTTATAAACAAGTAAGTGGCAGATTTATGATTTTAAGGCTTATACTGTAATTCCTGAAAGATTGTAATATTTATTTAACCTTTTCTTTATTTAATTTAGAATAAAATTACTGTCATCTCTCTAAGCATTTATATAATAATGTTTCATTTACTTTTCCATTAAAAATTACTAAGATAAATAAGGAGTCCTGGTGCATGAGATATAATTTAATAAACATGTATTTCTTGGTAGAAAACTAATCAAGTCCTGCTACAAATGTATATTTACAGAGAAGCACAGTAGACAAGCTTAATGATTTAGTCAATGATACGACTTCAGGGAAAATGTTTTTTATGCCTTATTGGCCATATCTTTTAATAACTTGCATTGGAAATAAAATTACATTCCAAGATTATGAGAATTGTGGAATTTTATAATTGATAGTTAAGTCCTAAATTGATCAACAGCAATATAAACATAGAAATGGATTTTAGGTTAAATCTGAGAATGATTTTTTTTTTTAAAGTAAAATTTTAGAGTAGATTACAATAGGAGATTCAGATATTTTCCTGGAAATTTTCCAAATGGGATAGTGCGTCATCTTTCTAGAAATATAAAATAAAGGCAAGAGGTGGGTGGCTTGACCACAAACCTCTTCAGAGACCTTTCAACCTTTAACTATAATTCATATATTTTATCATCATAGAATTTTTAAAATAGAAAATATCTTAGAAATAGTTTAGTGGTGATCCATTGATTTTTACCAAGGAAAAAATTTGCTCCTAGCCACATAATTTATTTTTGTCAGAGCCACTACTAGATCCTAGGCCTTCTGGCTTCTAATGCACTTTGCCTTTACTATCTTCTACCTGCTGATGACTGGGCTGTGGAGCTCCTCAGTAATCGATGTGTGCTTTTATTGAGCACTTATGATATACAAGCCCTGCTCTAGATGTGGAGGATGTAATGGTGAATGGGAGCTCACATTCCAGATTCAAAAATTAGTTTTCTCTTTTCTTGTTCTGATTGAAACTGCCCTTTTGCTTGATCTGCAGCATTCGCTTGTAAGTTTATTTCTACTTTTGAATTTCTAGGGAATTGGCGGTGGGGTTATGTGCTCAGAAACGCCTTTGTGAAAAGCTCAGATGCACTGTGTGAATGAGGTCTCTGGAGGGTGGTAGCTGATGGAAAGGTGCAGCCTGGGAAAAGTGAACCTAGTTGAGAGAGAGGAGAGAGAAAGAGGCAAGTGGGAAGCAGAGGAAAGGTAGGAAGGTCATGAATCCATTCTGCAGATGTGGGCTAATGGACTAGAAGAAGGAACAGAAGGGAAGGGAAGTCTCAGCTATGTTATCTCAGTCCTGTCAAGTTATAATGGGAATCAAAGAGGGTTGAGCCAGGGGATCCCTGGGGTCCTTGGCAGAGTCCATATTCTCAATTGTGAATGTCTGCACAGATGCGCATGTGCGAGCAGGAGACAGAGGGGGACAGACACACAGACACACACACACACACACACACATGCACGCGCACACAATGCACTTGCTAATGTCTGTCATTATGAGCATCTTCTATCTTCACCATCACAAATAAAGGAAGAAAATCAGACTCTTCCCAGATTAGAAGTAACTAGGCTATAGTGAACCAAGTGAGGGAATTAAACTGACAGAAAAGGTGTACTGGGATATATTTATGTGTAGGAAAATAATGAAGAAATAGGAGGAGATTCTCTTCTGTGGGATAATTGTTTCCTATTGCCAACTGAGCGACTCTGCGGCCTTGAAAATAGAGAATGATCATTCTGTTAAAAGTGCTTGCACTGGGGCACCTGGGTGGCCCAGTCCGTTAAGCCTCTGACTCTTGGTTTTGGCTCAGGTCGTGATCTTGGGGTGGTGAGATCCAGCCCCGCATTGGGCATACTCAGCAGGGAGTCTGCTTGAGATTCTCTCTCCCTCTGTCTCCTGCTCATGTTCTCTCTCTCTCTCCCTCTTTTTTAAAATAAATAAATCTTTAAAAAAAAGTGCTTGCATTGTAGGTACTGTGTGACACAGACCCCAGTTCCTTGTCATCTAAGTTAGATATAATGAATGAAAAGCAGTGGGATACACTGATTAATATTGAGCATCTCAGTCAAGGGGAAAAACAGAACAACTGGGCCCGGAGGTTGCCGTCGGGTTGGCAAAGCCAGAACAGTAACTGTGGACAGAATTTGTTTTTCTTATATTGAATATGATGATTTTGAAGAACAACTCTGTTTTAAAGACGTCTGTAAATGTCAGGCAAGGTAAATTTCAATCTGGTTTTTTGAAGTCCATAAAACGGAGTCTGATTTAATTATGAGTTTCTGATAAATTGAATGGTGGGTCCAAATAACTTCGTTCTGGAAAGAAGTTCTCTTGTCCTGGGAAAGAGGCGATGTGGGAGCTTGAGACAAGGCAGGTATTGTCTGTTTTATTACTCACTGCTAACAAACTGCGTTTCCCCACTTTTTATTGGGAAAGGTGGGTCCAGGTCTAATGATAGCCCGATGGGAAGTGAGAAAAGGAGGAAAATTATTCCTTATATTTTTATGGTCTATAAGTTGTTGATAAAGGAGGAAATATAATAGTAGGGTAGTGTCTTAATCCATTTGGGCGGCTCTAACAGAATACCATAGACTGGGTGGCTTGTAAACAACAGAAATTTCTCTAGTTCTGGAGGCCGAGAAGTCTAAGATCAAAACACCAGCAAAATCAGTCTCTGGTGAGAGCCTGCTTCTTGGGTCATAGCCATGTGTTCACCTTGTCCCCATGTGGCTGAGGGGCTGTGGGGCTCCGTGGGGTCTCTTCAGGGCACTAATGCTATCCATGAGGCCTCTACCCACATGACCTAATCACCTCCCAGAGGCCTCATCTCTTAATACCATTATATTGGGTGTTAGGTTTCAGCGTATGAATTTGAGGGGAACACAAAATACGAAGTCTATAGCAGGTGGATCATACACATTGGGGTTTTTATGGCAAGCTTTTGAGACAGGGGAGACAGTATAGTCATCCCCACTCTAAAGATCAGGAGACTGAGGCTTGGAACTGTTCACATCCAGTATTCTACTTCGACCAGTCGATTATGTGCCTCAGCCTATCTTAGAGGAAATGCCGGAAGAGACAGAGGGGAAAAGAGTCTCATGGTAGCAGGAGAAAGGTCTGCTTTCTCCTTGCCATGGCTACTGTCCACCTTTGCTTCTGCAAGTCATGTCCAAGCACCTTGCCTTAGAGTCCCATGAGACCTTTCCCTCTGGCCAGTGACCACGCATCTTCCCACCCAGAACCCTAATTCCCATGACAATCAGACTAGTACCCAGGGAAGACCTGCCAGGAGAGCAGCCTCCTCAGACCCAGAGAACCAGGGCATTCCTGGACTCGGTTCCTGTGATATGTGTGTCACCTCCTCAACTTGGAAATGGAGCCCTTGGTACCAGAAGTGTAAGCTATGTTTGAGTTCTCAAATTTGAACTTTACCTGGGCTATTGCTTCATCTTCTGTTTACTGGTTTTCACATTGTGGAGTTTCTTTCTGGAAAGTTCCCAGGAACACTTACTCATTGGGGACAAATATTCATTTTATCTTTTATAAAAGCATGTCAAGAATTAGCCTATCTCAACAACCTAACAGTCTCACCTCCTAAAGAGGGTGGAGAGGAATGTAGCTGTGTGTGTGTGTGTGTATGTGTAAATGAGTATGCATATACATATGTATTGCATTATTTGCTTCAAATTATCTTGCAATTATTAACTGCTCTTTTTTTTCTTCATCTACTATGTTAGAAGAATATTTCAATTAGCCAAAGGTAAAAATCCACATTCATATTTGTATTCCCAAAGGATTCCCTCCAGAATCTTGATCATTTCATCTCTAACATTAGTTGGATGCAGATGTTCTACTGCTATGTCCTAATGCTTCATTTAAATGAAGTGTGACTTTCAGTCATTCAGAAGCCCATCAGTGTCTTTCTGATGATTAGAGCTGGTCACCATAAACTCCCTTCAGGAGGAAACTTTCCAGAGAGAACCTTTGTACTGAGAGACTATTTTGCCACAACCCTAGGCGTAGGTTGAAGGATCTTGCCTTCTGTGAAGTCTACCATGAGACAAAAACATCCCCCTCAGGGCTCTGCTCTGTGCAGTTTGGCATACTTCTTATTCAGCTGGAGGAATACTGGATTCAGTTTGAATCTAAATTTGGAGTAAAAAAATGTCCCTCAGAAGAACTGCTTCTGTGACCATCCTGCCTTCCAACTTTTCCTTCTCTTCCTATCAGTCCACTTTCTTGAAGAGTAGGTTTATAGCTTTTGTGAAGTGGCTTTAATTATTTTTTTAAAATCCATTGCCCTGAACCTTTTGGGATAAGAGCCCCAAGATGAGTGAGCCCTCAGGAAACCCTGAACCGGACTGAACTTACCAACCAGGAGCGTGTATGTGGACAAGCATGGAGCAAGGTAGGAAGTGCTCCTTTGTGAGGCCACTGTAAACTGGCCACTTTGTAGGCCACTGTAAACTGCCTGCAAATATCTGAGTACCTTTCTGTTCTTACCTTCAACTGGGCCAGTGCTCCAGTGCTTAGCTCTGGAAGAGTCTGTACCTTGATGTTTTTCTGAGGAAATGCGTTTTTCCTTTTCCCTCGGATTCCTGGTGCCTGGCGTAGCACTTTTTTGATTTGCTGTTGTTCTGGCAATAGGTCAACTGGCTCTCATGGTTCTTAACATTTCGGGTAAATACTTCCAACAGTTGTGACTGGAAGGAATCCAAATCAGTTCAAGGCAGTTGCATCCACTCTGTGTTCAAGGCACTGTATTTTGAGTGATTTTTCCATTGGTTAGTAACTTTAAAAAATATGACCCAGAAGAAGCTACTCTCTGAGGAACTAATGAAAAATCAAGCAGTTTTTTATATATCAGGAGATTCACTTATTAGGTAAGCAGTGTGATCAATGATCTTCCATACTACCCAAGGAAGATGACGTTCTTCCTTACTACCCAAACATTATGCCATTAGACATGTGGAGAGAGAGGGTAGCATAGTGGTTAAGCACACACATGCAAAAGGTAGACTGCCTGGATTCAAATCCCAGCTCTACCACTTGCTAGCGATGCGATCCTGGCAAAATTAGTTAACCTTTCTGTCCTTCAGTCTGGTTTTCCTGAAAATTAAATGAATTATTATTCTTTTTTTTTTTTTTAAAGATTTTATTTATTTATTTGACAGAGAGAGACACAGCGAGAGAGGGAACACAAGCAGGGGGAGTGGGAGAGGGAGAAGCAGGCTTCCCGCGGAGCAGGGAGCCTGATGTGGGGCTCGATCCCAGGACCCTGGGATCATGACCTGAGCTGAAGGCAGACGCTTAACGACTGAGCCACCCAGGCGCCCCATGAATTATTATTCTTAAAGTGCTTAGAACTGTGCCTGGTCCATAGGATGTATTACATGTCTTTGTTTAAATACATGGAATGTTGGGATTGTTGTTCTATGGAGAAACAATGATCTTGAGAAGCTTACACGTATTTCTGAGGTAACAGAATCAGTCAATGGCAGAGGCAAGAATATTATCACTGCTCAGTGCCATAGCATAGAACTATAGCTCCTAGGAGTGATTTGGGGAAGGAAATACATTGAAAACCAAGCAACAGCATTAAAGAGAGGGTGAGAGCTGGGGAACTCATCATTCGTTTATCTGATGGCTTAGTAAGTAACTTAATGCTTACTATAGGCCTTGGAATGCTATCAACGTTGCGGAGACAGTCATAAAAATATAAGAAGTTTATAGAGCTTTATCTAACCTGGGTTAGGGTGTAGGACCTTTTTTTTAGGGCTCATGACCATTCCACTGAGGATTCTGTAGTCTTTAATTACAAGACAACTTTTATATAGCATGGTACCATGTAGACATTTGGCAGAATTTGAAGATGAGTTTGCTGACCTTAGGTTGACAAACTCTGCAGCAGGTCAAAGCTGGCGGAGGGGGGCAGATTTTTATGGGATTCCATCCTTTAAACATCAATTGGAAAATGATCATTGTATAACTCCTAGAGGCATATGATCTTTTCTTCTTAGAGAATCTAGCTTAGAGAACATTCTGGTTTTAAAAGTAATTGGTCACGAGCTTAATTGTAGCCAAGAGTTTGGCACAATTGACTCCCAAAGTTAATTGGATTGTGGATTGTTTAAATGCTATTACACAAAAATAGAAATATCTATTACAAATATGCATAGACCACATCTAGGTTAATAGTTTTAGGTCTAGGTGAGATGTTTCAAGGGGGATATGACAAATTAGAGAACATTTAGAAGCAGGTGCCAGAATAGTGAAAGGGCAAGAAACCATGCCAAATGGCTAATAGTAGAGAGAAGAGTAGATGTCTAAATGGAACTCGGTATATTGTTCATAAGAGTTTAAAGGATTGTCATTGGTAGAGTAAGAAGAGGGTTATTCTTGGCTGCTCCCGGAATAGGAGTGGTAGATGGGGGGCTATGGCCTAGAAGTGAGCAAATATAAGGAGGAGTTTCCAAACATTAAAATCAGTCCCCAAGGAAACTGCCTGCCATGTAAGAGGAGGAGCTCTATGTGAGTGGATTCTTCAGTTGCAGGCAGATGAACAAGCTTTTGAGCTCTGGGGACCTGACTCCTACTGCTGGCTGGGAGGTTCAACCAGGTCACTTGGAGGTTCCTTGTATTCGAAAAATCTATTATTGTGTGATTTTATGACTTGGATGTCCCCTCCGATGCTCCCCTTATGCTGTTTACTCTAAAGTTAAGTCAGTGTTGCAAATGACAAGATTGCATTCTTTTTTGTGGCTGTCTATTAAATATATATCTTCACTACATCAAAAACTAATGATGTACTGTATGGTGACTAGCATAACATAACATAATAAAAAATTTTTAAAAATCTCCTTTATCCATTCATCTACTGACGGACACTTGGGATGCATCCAAATCTTGGCTATTGTAAATAGTGCTGCAATAAACATAGGGGTGCATATATCTTTTCAAATTAGTGTTTTCATTTTCTTTGGGTAAATGCCCAGTAGTGGAATTACTGGATCATATAGTAATCCTATTTTTAACTTTTTAAGGAGCCTCCATGCTGTTTTCTACAGTGGCTGTACCAGTTTGCTTTCCCACCAATACCTGCATGAGGGTTCCTTTTTTCTCTGCATCCTCACCAACACTTATTCTTTCTTGTCTTTTTTATTCTAGCCATTCTGACAGGTGTGAGGTGATCTCTCTTTGTGGTTTTGATTTGCATTTCCCTGATGAGTAATGATGAGCATCTTCTCATGTGTGTTGGCCATCTGTATGTCTTCTTTGGAAAAATGTTCAGGTCCTCTGCCCATTTTTTTTTTTTTAATTTTATTATGTTATGTTAGTCACCATACAATACATCATTAGTTTTTGATGTAGTGATCCACGATCATTGTTTTCGTATAACACCCAGTGCTCCATGCAGTACGTGCCCTCCTTAATACCCATCACCGGGCTAACCAATCCCCCCTCCCTCCTCCCCTCTAAAACCCTGTTTGTTTCTCAGGTCCATAGTCTCTCATGGTTCATCTCTCCCTCCAATTCCCCCCGCCAATTTTTCCCTTCCTTCTCCTAATGTCCTCATGTTATTCCTTATGTTCCACAAATAAGTGAAACCATATGATAATTGACTTTCTCTGCTTGACTTATTTCACTTAGCATAATCTCCTCCAGTCCCATCCATGTTGATGTAAAAGTTGGGTATTCATCTTTTCTGATGGCTGAGTAATATTCCATTGTATCTTCTTGATCCATTCATCTGTTGAAGGGCATCTCGGCTCTTTCCACAGTTTGGCTATTGCGGACATTGCTGCTATGAACATTGGGGTGCATATGGCCCTTCTTTTCACTACATCTGTGTCTTTGGGGTAAATACCCAGGAGTGCAGTTGCTGGGTCATAGGGTAGCTCTATTTTTAAATTTTTGAGGCACCTCCACACTGTTTTCCAAAGTGGCTGTACCAACTTGCATTCCCACCAACAGTGTAAGAGGGTTCCCCTTTCTCCACAACCTCTCCAACATTTGTTGTTTCTTTCCCTGTCCATTTTTGCCATTCTAACTACTGTAGGTGGTATTTCAGTGTGGTTTTGATTTGGATTTCCCTGATCTCTGCCCATTTTTTAATTGGATTATTTGTTTTTGGTGTTAAGTTGTATAAATTTTTGTATGTATTTGAGATATTAACTCCTTATCAGATATATCATTTGCAAATATCTTCTCCCATTCAGTAGTTTGCCTTGTCATTTTATTGATGGTTTCCTTCACTGTGCAAAAGCTTTTTATTTTGATGTAGTTGCACTAGTTTATTTTTGCTTTTGTTTCCCTTGCCTGAGGAGACATATCTAGAAAAATGTTTTTATGGCTGTGTCAGAAAAATTACTGCCTAGGTTTGCTTGTGAGAATTTTATGGTTTCAGGCCTCACGTTTAGGCTTTTCATCCATTTTGAGTTGATTTTTGTGTATGGTGTGAGAAAGTGGTCCAGTTTCATTCTTTTCCATGTAGCTCTCCAGTTTTCCCAGTACCATCTGTTGAAGAGACTGTCTCCCTGTTGTGCATTCTTGCCTCCTTTGTTGTAGATTAATTGACCATATAAATGTGGGTTTATTTCTAGGGTCTCTATTCTGTTCCATTGATTTATGTGTCTGTTTTTGTGCCAGTATCATACTGTTTTGATTACTACAGCTTTATAGTATGTCTTGAAATATGGGATTGTGATACCTCCAGTTTTATTCTTCTTTTTCAAGATTGCTTTGGCTATTTGGGTTCCTTTGTGGTTCTATACAAATTTTAGCATTATCTGTGAAAAATGTTGGTATTCTGGTAGGGATTGCATTTAAATGTGTAGATTCCTTTGGGTAGTTATGGACCTGGACCTGGATGCTGAGGAAAATAAGTCAGACAAGAGAAAGACAAGTATGAAAGACCATATAATTTCACTCATATGTGGAATTTAAGAAACAAATGAACAACAACAACAAAAAAGATAAATAAACAAAACCAGACTCTTAAATACAGAGAACAAACTGGTGGTTGCCAGAGGGGAGGTAGGTGGGGGGATGGGTGAAATGGATGGGTAGGTGATGGAGATTAAGAGTCCTCTTATCTTGAGGAGCATTGAGCAATGCTTAGAATTGTTGCATCATTATACTATATACCTGAAACTAATGTGACACTGTGTGTTAATTATACTTCAAAAAAAGTAAATAATAAGACTGAAAAAAAAAAGTCAGCGTTAATGACTAAAGATTGGGTGGATTGCTGTGTGACCATCAGCATGATTTTTACCATATAAGCAGCTGAGGCTAAGAATGAAACTGGTCTAAGTAGGAGAGGTATGAATGGCTCAAAAATAAGATTTCTCTGTGGCTAGAAAGAATTTGTTTTCTGGGTCTGTGTTGGATACATAGTAGGTCATAACCAGAACCTAATTAGGTGAATCATACAATGTGCCTTCTGAAGATGAGGCCTTATTCTTTGGCAAAGCTCAGGAAAGCTGGTAAATGAATTAGAATGGTCTGTTACAGCGGATCTGTCTGCCAATGTGCTTCGGAGAGGCCCCTCTTCTGACTGTGGAAGTGCCCAGTTGAGGATGGCCATGAGCTCTAGCCGCTGTCTGGGGAGCCAGTCACCTGCTGGAACATAGTCCAGACTAGACTTTTATAAAACCCCTTCTGTGAGAGTCATCACAAGTAGCCCCAGAAGCCTGCAGAAGTCTTTGGCAAATTATTTTTGAATAAAGCCTTTCTCTCTGACCTGAGCCTGGAACCATAATGGACCGATCCTGTCTGAACTTAAAAAAAAAAGGTGTGTGGGGGTGGGGGAGGACTGGAATTTAAGAGAGAAGTAAATTTTGATCACTAAATATAACATTCCATGAAGAGGAACATTATGGAAATGTGCATCCTGTGAAAAGCAGGATTCTCAGACAAGATGATCAAGGAAGTATGGGTAGTATGTTGAGGATGAGAAACTTGTATATTTAGGAACAATATTTTAATTTTCTACAATATTTTTTCTCTTTTTTGCCTTTAATTCTTAAACTTTTTTAAATTAAAGATTATTTTAACTGAAGGATAGTTGACATGTATTAGTCTCAGGTGTACAACAGTGATTTGAAAATGATGTACATTGCTGTATGCTCACTGTGATAAGTTTAGTTACCGTCTGTCACCACACAAAGTTATTAAGATTATTGACTCTGTTTCCCATGCTGTAGCTTTTATCGCTGTGACTTATTTTTAACTGGAAGGATGTACCTCTTAATCCCCTTCACCTGTTTTGCCTATCCTTCCACCCCCTCACCACTCCTCACCCCCCACTCTGGCAACCACAAATTTGTTCTCTATATTTAGGAATCTGTTTTTGTGTTTTTGCTGTTTGTTCTGTTGTTTGATTTCCACATATAAGTCAAATCATATGGTATTTGTCTTTCTCTGTCTGACTTATTTCATTTAGCATAATACCCTCTCAGTCCATCCATGTTTCACAAAAGGCAAGATCACATTCTTTTTTATGGCTGAGTAATATTCCATTGTGTATGTACATACCTCACATCTTTATCTATGCATCTATCAATGGACCAGTCAGAAAAGCTAGCATCAAAAAGACAAGCAATACCAAGTGTTGTTGAGGATGTGGAAAAAGGACACCCTTGTGCACTACAGGTAGAGATGTAAATCGGTGCAGTCACCGTGGAAAACTGTATGGAGGGATCTCAAAAAACTAAAAATAGAAGTACCCTATGATCCAGTAATTCTACTTCTGGGTATTTACCTGAGAAAAAACAAAAACACTAATGTGAACTATGTCTTTTTTAAATTTTATTTTACTTTATTTTACTCTATTTTATTTATTATTTTTTTATTATGTTAGTCACCATACAGTGCATCATTAGTTTTTGATGTAGTGTTCCATGATTCATTGTTTGCGTATAACACCCAGTGCTCCATTCAATACGTGCCCTCCTTAATACCCATCACCGGGCCAACCCATCCCCCCAGCCCCCGAACTATGTCCCTATTGAGAGCTTATCTTTCTCTGGGTTAAGGGAAACCACTAAAGGGGGTTAGAATTATTCTTGGGCTGGAACTTCCCCTTCTTGTAAGGGTGATGATGGAGACTGGCTGCCGGTGAGAACAGAGGCAGGGTCTTGTGAAACTGTAGAAGCTGAAGCCTCAGGCTCCTCATTTGCACAAGCCCCTTTCAGAGTCCTGGGAGGGGCCTAGCAATATATTGTCATGGTGCTTGTTTTTAACACAATGTTTTCAACTGTAATTGTTAAAATCACTGTCACTTTTGAATTCAACTTCCCTCCTTTGTGCTTCCCCCTCTCCTGCGTGGCCTTCAAGTGATCATGGGCATTTTGTATTTGGTATTTGGTATTTTTTTCTTAAAAAGGATCCTTCAAATTACGTAAGTTTCAGGCATTATAAACATGGATCTTCCCCTGGGTATAGGAACAGAGTGGCTAACGAATCAGAAATTGCCTGTGAATCAGAGCCAAGATGTCAGGGTCAGAAATAAAAATGGCAGGATGCCATGAGGGAGAGTAAATAGGAATCTATGTTGCTACCAGTATTTGACAGTGGGGAAACAGGGCTTTTTATCCTTGTCTTTGGGGTCTCCTTTGAACAGAAATACCCTGGGCATGGAACAATTTCACATATTAGTTAAGAAAAATACATCAGATTAAATAATTTTTAAAGTTGCGAATTTTTAAAAATAATGCAGACTGAGTTAGTGGTGAAAATAATGGTGAGAGAACTGACTGAAGAGAAAAATTGTTTGAAAACTGTATCCTCCTTTACCCCTGCCACTTTACATAATTATAAAGCCTCTTCTCAAACTTCCCTTCTGAGGAAGAAATAACAGCCAACAGAAATTCAACAGAAATTGGAGGCTTCTGAGGGTCCAACAATTTACAGTGCTTCAGAGTGTCACTGTCTCTAATGGGCTGTCAGGGAAATCCTGTTAGGCAACGAACGGTCTGTCTTTTCTGCCTTCCACCCCATCTCTGCTCACACACACTTGTGGTCCTTGTTGGCATTCACCCTCTCTTTTTAATTGTCAGCATACACCGCTTGCAAATGAGAAATCTGCCCAAGGAGACTGTGCTTGATGAATAAAGATTTCCTTCAGCCTCATCCGTCAGTTTATGATTCTGTGAGACCTCAAAGGTTCATTTTATTTGGACATGTAAAAACAAAACAAAAACCTGTTTCTTGAGAGTATCCCAAATCTTGTATTGATGATGATAAGGATGATTGAGGAAAGAGGTAATCATTCATGATATCAACTATTTCCTGAATGATACCTAGTTAACATGTTAGGGGAGGGGACCAAATCTAGAAGTGATGCCCATTTAATGAGGCCAAGTAATGTAGCGAGAGCTCAGGAAAAACTTATAAAGGGAAAGCTTGGCCCATGTTCAAACTATTATCATTAACATAAAACAGAGAAAGAGTAGCTGTTTGATCAGTTCACCTAGATCCGAACTCTCAAAATTCACTGTCATTCTGTCAGAGCGAGGTCAGAGAAAGGATTAAAAACCAACAATTCTGGGAAAAAAAAAAAAAAATCTTAAAAAAAAAAAAGAAAATCTTTAAAAAAAAGAAAAAGAAAATAAAATCTTTAAAAAAAAAACCAACAATTCTAACATTCTGGGCTATATTTCAGGGATAGGATTTGACTCAGATTTTTTTGTGTTAGAACCAACCAGTGTTGTCTCTGCTCAGTACAAAGTAGGTGCTTAATAATGTCTGCTGGTCAGCACGTGGATGGGTAACAGTGGCGAGTGCACATCCTGAACACTGTGCTCTGGGGAGGTTGTTTCCCTTAGGAGTTTCCGTAGCATGGACAGCCTTAAAAAGCCCAGAGAAGTCATCTTTATAGATAGGCGTGTGACTCATTCCATGGGAGCCTGGAACTTAGTGAAATAGTGTTCTTTGGACAAACTTTCGGGGCTCATCTGCCTGGCATACAATTCATTAACTGAAAATACAATTCATTCTTTCCTGAAGTAGAACCATAGGTGTCCACTGTTAGGATGCCCTTGCAGTCTGGCAGCTGGAAGGTTTTCAGAAGTTGTAAAAAGTGACTGATCAGAAAGAGACATTTTCCAGAAGAGGAAGGTATGATATTGTGATTGATCGGCCTGCTGCTTTGTCCTGGAATCGTGAAATCCGATCACTCTGCAAGAGATGCTTTTCTTGTGTGTTTTCTCTCAAGAAATTCAGAGCCTGCTGTTATTTTGTCTTAAGTGTAACTGAGCTACCCCGAGGAGAGCTCGGAACTGCTTTTAAATTCAAGAGGACAACTGCTTTCTGCTCACTCAGGTCTCCTGAGACTTGACCCAAGACAAGAAAAGGGTGCTTAGCAAGGGCTCTTTGCCAGAGATTCAATATATGAATTTTTCTACGAGAATAGAAAGTTGGTCTGCTTATAAAAGGATAATCAAAAGTTCATTGCAGTGTGTTCTTCCTTTCCTATGATGGAATTAATTTAAACTCTGGCCTCTGAGCTGCAATATTTTGCAAAGAAGAAAACTACGCTTCTGCCATGTGGTGCCGGGAATACCTGCGATCCCCATGCCAGGGCTATGGAAATGGAAAGGCTGGACACTCCTGTGACAGTCTACACCCCTGATTCTTTTACTTTAAAGCCAGCTGGGAAGAATTTTGAGAGGCTTTTACCCAGAGTTCAGTATTTATGAACTGTTAAAAAATGAAAAAGTGCCCTAGCACTGGGTTGGTTGATAAAAGTACGCTATCAAATATGCCCGTTATTTTCAGGCCGCTGATGTTTGAAAAATCAGTTGGAGAGCTAGAAGAGACCTTCTCCGTCCCTCAGCACAGCCTCATGTCTACAAATCCGTGCTGGGCTATTTCTGTTCCCTATGCGTGCCCTCACTTTCTTACTCTCTACCTATATGGTCTTCCATCTGTTGACTTTCTCTCCCTCTTCATGGTCTAGCTCCACTGTCTCTTTAGTGTGAAAGCTTCCTTGTTTTCCTTATTTAGAATTAATTCCTCACTGTTCTCTAAGAATTCTATAAATATCAATGAATACCCCCGTCAACGCATTTCTCATAATGCTTTGTGCTGTGGTTATTAATGGACTTATCTATTCCCCCCCCTACTTTGTTTGAATAAAAGAATGCTAGATTCAACTTTACAGATGAGGAAATGAGCCATGAAGAAGTTTAATAATTTTCCCAGGGCCACACAGAAGAGTTAATGGGTTTCATTCTGAATATGTTGTTCCAGTGTATTTTCTCTTCTAGTCTTCAGACTTTCTTCTTTTTTGTTTAATTTGATTCATTCTGTACATACATATATATACATACACCCACAGCCCATATGTATATTTTATATATGTGCCATATATAGCAATCCCTAAATCATAATCAAGCTGGCTTTCCAGAATCGTAGTCAGTTACGTGATAATCTGAATGCAGTTTTACCTAGACTCATTATTACTGTGCATGGAAGACAGACCCAGAAGCCCTCTCACAAGATTTTTAAATTAGTAAGGATATGCTAAGTAGCTTCAGATGGGCCTGGTACAACCCGGCTGCCTTTCGTTAATTCCTCACCTCCATCCTACTACATTCCTCCCCGCAGCTGTTCTAAATCTCCACCCTGAAGTCCTCACCCCACCCTCTGGTTCTCAGCCGATGATCTGCTTTAACTGAGATAATTTAGGTCAGTGGTTCTCACACCTTAATATGGAGAGAAAATGCACAGCAGGCTTGTTGGCACATAGTTTCCTGGGCCATATCCTCAGGGATTCAGTAGGTTAGGGGTGGGGCATATGGATTTGCTTTCTCACACGCTCCCAGATGGTGCCGGTGGAGCTTGCCTGAGGACCACACTTTAAGAATCACTGATTTAGGGGGCGCCCGGCTGGCTGAGTCGGAAGAGCTTGCAACCCTTGATCTCAGGGTCGTGAGTTTGAGCTCCACGTTGGGTATAGAGATTACTTAAATAAAACTTAAAAAAACAAAACAAAACAAAAAAACCCCACTGATTTAGGCCATGGTATGTGATGGGGTGTCTTGTCCAATACAAAACCTCTCTGGATCATTAGCCTTCCTCTCTTTCTGTGAGTGAGAATTCAGAGAAGCGTTATTCCCTTCCCACACCAGTCCCTTTTACCAGCAGCGTTTATCCCACCTCACTTTGTCTGTTTCAGGACCTTGTAGCCCATCTGTCTCTGCATCTTTTATATTACCTATTCTATTTATTGCCTTTACTTCTTTACTACTTTACTAACACAACTGTTTAAATTTCCTCTCTCAGGGTAGTATTTAAGATACATTGGTATGCTTAATGGTTATAAACAAAATTATTGCTATAAGAATACATGACAATTTCAGGTGCATCTGGGTGGCTCAGTCAGTTAAGCGTCCAACTCTTGGCTTTGGCTCCGGTCCTGATCTCAGGGTCATGAGATCAAGCCTCGCCTTGGGCTCTGTGTTCAGTGCAGAGTCCCCTCGAGATTCTCTCTGCCTCTCCCTCTGCCCCTCCTTCTTCTGCTCGTGGTCTCTCTCTCTCTCTCTCTCTCAAATTAAAAAAAAAAGAAAGAATACATGACAATTTCAGATTCAGTTTAGTTGGTTAGAAACTGAACTACTTGGGACGCCTGGGTGGGTGGCTCAGTCGGTTCAGGCTCTGCCTTCAGCCCAGGTCATGATCCCAGGGTCCTGGGATTGAGTCCTACATCAGGCTCCGTGCTCAGCAGGGAACCTGCTTCTCACTCTCCCTCTCCCTCTGCCCCTGCTGCTCCCTCTGCTTGTGCTCTCTCTCTGAAAAATAAATAAATAAAATCTTAAAAAAAAAAAAAAAAAGAAACTGAGCTACTATAATTTGGGAATTAGCTTGAAGACGGCAGAAGTAAGCCACATTAAATTTATTTTTATGGAGATGGATGGAAGAGACTGATGACCCATCACAAAGGAGTTAACTTGTGCATTCCTGTATTCTAATAAAGATGGTTCCTCTAGGTATTTGAATAGCAGCCTTGATTCACTGACCCGATTGTGTTCCTCTCTGGGGCATTGCCGCTTTGCCTTAAGCAGTTGGAGGTGGGAGAACAGAGGACAAGTGTACTTTGAAACATTTCACAATGAACTTCTTTGCATTCTAATGATTATTCTCCTTACTTAAGATCTTTGCTGCATAAGGATGCTTTGTCTGACACTTTTCATTTGCATTCATCTCACTTCGTTAGTCTTAATGATTACTTACAATGAATCAATCTTACCCAATCATACTTATATAGCTCATTCCTACATGTATTCTTACTATTAGCTCTTTTCCTAATTCAATACTGGTATTCCTTAGAATACATAGAAATTAGATAAAACATGTAGGTAAGACATATAAAAGAAATGGAAACTTCCCTGCTCTATTTCTTTTCTAAAAATTGGTTATATTCCTACAGCACATGCAACACTATTCATATATAACTCTAGATTTTGAATTATCTAGCAGAAACTGAATGAAACATTGTCTCCTATCTGAGGTATAAACTCTGTGAGATCAAAGACCATGTCTTTTATTCCTTTTGAACCCTTAATAATATTTTGAAACAGGGCTCTAAGCTTAATCAGTGCCAATTGAATGAATGAGTGGTAGTCATGAGTGAAAGAATGTAAGCCTCTAACTTTATCCTTCAAAAGTCTCATTTGTTTGAATTCAAATGATGCTATTTAAATAAATATTTAAAGCTGTGAGATTGTTCAAAATTTCCCTCTTATTTCTCTGCATGGTTTGTAAAAATTTCTGGTTATCATAATTTAATAGTTTTTTATTTTTAATTCAGAAGATAGTTTCCAAATCATCCCTTTACGAATTTGCAAATAACAGTCTTCTACATAATGATATCCTTAATAGGCTCCATATTTCAGGGTTCATTTTTTTCTTTTTTTTTTATATGTTTCTCTCTTTTTTTTAAGATTTTATTTATTTGACAGAGA
Organism: Mirounga leonina; assembly: GCF_011800145.1. Taxonomy (NCBI): domain Eukaryota; kingdom Metazoa; phylum Chordata; class Mammalia; order Carnivora; family Phocidae; genus Mirounga; species Mirounga leonina. The sequence goes on from NW_023270889.1 coordinate 7,049,393, forward strand.
GAGAGACAGCGAGAGAGGGAACACAAGCAGGGGGAGCGGGAGAGGAAGAAGCAGGCTTCCCGCGGAGCAGGGAGCCCGATGTGGGGCTCGATCCCAGGACCCTGGGATCATGACCTGAGCCGAAGGCAGACGCTTAACAACTGAGCCACCCAGGTGCCCCAATTCACTGCTATTTTTAACTGAAGCTTTGGCAAATAGATTTAGGCTGAACAAAAGCTCTATCTTCCATGGGTATTTTGGACACTAATTTAACTTCCTTGTGCCTCAGTTTCCAAATTTACTAAAGATTATACTACAGTACTGTTCATCGATAGGATTAAAATGAATAGAGGTGGGCGCCTGGGTGGCTCAGTCATTAAGCGTCTGCCTTTGGCTCAGGTCATGATCCCAGGGTCCTGGGATCGAGCCCCACATCGGGCTCCCTGCTCCGTGGGAAGCCTGCTTCTTCCGCTCCCCCTGCTTGTGTTCCCTCTCTCGCTGTGTCTCTCTCTGTCAAATAAATAAAATCTTAAAAAAAAAAAAAAATGAATAGAGGTCAGGAAATACAATACCCATAAAAACGGCCATTGTGGACCAGATTACAGAATGGCTACAAATCAAACCCAGGTGACCCGCCATAATGCCAGATTCTTAGAGGTGGTTTCTCCTGATAGTGGGCTGTATCTGTCCCTCTTTCTTCCAGGACACCTACTAAAAGTACATTTCAACCAGGAGACAAATGCCATTTGTCCTCTAGAGTAGAAGACCCTACTGAGAGAGTTATTTATTCCATCTCTCAGCCTGTAGGCAGAATTGTATTTAAAATACTAGTAACGTTAACTGCCTCTATTTTTTAAAAAACCCTCCAAAGGAACCTCATCCTGTTGAGGATCTTTGTCATGGCTCTGAACATTTGCGTATCATGAAACTTCCCTGCCAACAGTTAACTTAAAACTCTTTCTGGCTTATCTTGGCCATCTCAGAGAATGAGAACAACTGTTTATTTTTCTTGATACAGCTCTGAATGTGCATACCCTTCTGCCTGCCACTGCCCACCACGGCATGCATACCCTGTCTACTCGCTGTGCCTGACATTCTGGCTCCTGTCTTCTTGTCTTTAAGCTTAGCCTAGTTGTATTTCGTTTTCTCATATAAAGTGTTCTCTAAATCTGTGATGAACTCTAACTATAGTACTAAACTCTAATAAAGTAATAATGACATCACATTTATCATAACAGTGTGCTAAATTTATATATTTCCTCATTGAATCCACATAGCAATCTCATAAGGTAGGGATTTATATTCTCCTTTTATAGATGCATAAACAGAGGCCCAGGAAACAAGTAACATGTTCAGAGTCACCTACTTAGTAAATGGCTTAGCGGGAGCCAGGTCCATGCAGTTCTTTTTTTTTTTTTTTTTTTTTTTTTAAGATTTTATTTATTTACTCATGAGAGACAGAGAGAGAGAGAGGCAGAGGGAGAAGCAGGCTTCCCGCTGAGCAGGGAGCCCGATGCAGGGTTGGATCCCAGGACGCTGGGATCATGACCTGAGCCGAAGGCAGACGCCTAACCATCTGAGCCACCCAGGCGCCCCAGGTCCATGCAGTTCTAAAGCCCACCCTTTTAACTACTATGTATACAACGGCTGTATCCCTTTTTGCTGACTATAATGCAACCCCTCCTTCACATTTCACCTGCTATTTTAACTTCTCGGTTCTTTTCACTTGGCAGAGTTTCAGTGTATGATTGTTCTAGGTTTTTCTGTGCATGTGTTAATATTGAAGACCCACCAACTACTTCTCTTTTTACATAATAGAGATTCTTTTGTCTACAAGTTTTCTCTTCCTAATGTAAGTTTCTGGTGGAGAGTAATGGTAAGTTGCCCATTTAGGGCCTCGCCATTGAGCTGAGCACATACATACCTGACCGGAAGTAGCCCGCATCATCTTCATCAGCACAGCTAACATTTAGGCAGTGTTTACCGTGTACTAAACATTTGCACGGCTTATTTCAATTAATCCTCGTAATAACTCTGTGAAGGGGATTACATTGTTATCCCCAAGGTGAAGAGACTTGCCCAAGTTCATCCAGTTACTACATTGTAGAGCTTGAGTCTATCCAACACCAGATTCCACATGCTTAATTACCCCCATGTTCCCCGCAATGGACTCTAGGGTTCTGCCTACTGCCTGTTCCTTCCACTGTTTACCATCTGCCCTCTCTGCTCCTCACTTCCTTCCCTACCCATTCCCTCCTGCCTGCTCAATCTTCTCAGCCTAATCATGGACTCTTTCACTTTCTTGGCAATGTCTAATTATTATCATATAAGATGATAATTAGCTAGGTAAAAACAGAAGTAGAATATGGGATTGAAATAAAGAATTTATTTTTTTTCTATTAGAAACATAAATTATGAGTGACTATAATGTCTTGAGCTTCATAATTTCTAAGTATCAAGATCAGGCACTGCTTAAACACACACCCTTGTTTTATGCATTGATTGCCATTTTTATTGAGCAGCATATTTTTAGCCATGCAGCAACAACTACAGAATAATTTGAGTTATCGTACAGAAGCATAGATAAGGCTCATCATTTGGCCCTCTTTCATTTGTTCTATGGTGTAGTGAGTTGCTTTGGAGATCATTGTACATTGATATGAATTATCACTGGAGTTTCATTCGGATGTCTGAGTTTAGGCATTTTGCTTTTCTCTCCAAATTCTGAAGTCATGGCCATTCATCTTTTAAATAAGATTTTTAAAGTAGGACAAAGCCATAAAATAAACATGTGAGAACCAGCATTGGGTATGCCCAGCTAAACAAACTGCCCTTCTATTTAGTTTTGAACTCTAAATCTCATTTAAACACCCTCCCATTTTTTTTTTCTCTAAAGAAGGGAAGACAAAAAAAACCACCCCAAAAAACTAACAATTAAAGTAGATTCTAAAGAAAAATATAGCAAGAACATTTTGGTAAGAGATATTCCCACATGGAAAAGCACAAAAATTGGGCAAGTACTTGCAGCTGACCAGTAGAACTTGGAAGAAGAAACACAGAATGAACTTCTGAGCTTGTGGAATGGTGTGGATAAGTTTTGATCACTGAAATGTTCCCAGGGACCCAGCACTTGCTTATTGAAACACTGGAATGGTTTATATGGTCTCCCGTGGCTTCTACCTTATTTCTTCCAGAAAGATTAGGTTGTGTGCTGCCTAAGGCCACATTTACTCTCAGTTACGAGATCACCACATGAATTATATTATGAATAGTGTGTACCAAGGCGTAGAAGGATCTCACTCATATTTCAAAATTGCACAAACCGATTATAACCCTGGCCTAGAAATCTGAATTATCTTGGCAGGGCTATGCTGTCAAATTCACCTGATTATATTTGCATTTGTGACAGCTGTGATGGCCTTCATTGGCATATGCCACTTTGCTGTGCCCAGGCTGTTAATGCAAAATAAAAGATGTGGTCAGGAGACGCATGCTCCACAGATGTAGCTGCCCCAGTAAACAGAGTTTCAGCCTTAGCCTGGCCCCCGATGCCCTGCCTGGTCTTTCTCGACTGAAGTTTCCATGACTGATTTTCAGAAAGAAAAACAAACAAAAAACTGAGTCATTTTTCTTTTTTTTTTTTTTTCATAAAAACTGCTCTCCATCCCTCTGGAAAGCACTATGGTATCCATGGTATCACACCTTTTACTTGCACAGATTCAAAAATCACAATCAAAAACATGTTTCTCAGAAACATTACTCTGGGTGTAAAACATGAATATATCACAGCCTATATAACACAGGGGCCAGTATGATGTTAGAAAGCCATTCTTTGTTTTTAAATAATAAGAAAAATCCAACTGTTGAGGAGAAAGTGGATATTTTGATTTTGAAGTAAGCCTGGTACTTGAAAAGAAACACATAAATCTCCCTTGGGGAATAAAAAATGGAAGTTCCATTTTGGACATTGCAAATGACAGCACCGGCTGTTGTCATAATATTTCCAACATCCACCGAGGATTAATTCCAGGCCCTGCAAGTTCACTGGATGAGCAGAAATGGCCGTGGAAGTAAACGCTGGTGTTTATGCTCTGACATCAGCGTCCACGGTTCATCCAGTGAAATGAAGCAGGAGACCTCTTGGAATTGGATATGTAGCCAACACTGGATTATCATGCCCGAGGATCATTCACTTGGTGGATTATCTGCGGAAACTTTAATCCCACACTTGCTTTCTTCTGCCTCTTGGCTCTCTTCCTCTAGAGTGGTACACTCGGGAAATGCGATCTCCTTTGATTGTAAGCGGTCGTGAATATTCATTAAGTGCTCACAGACTGCAAGCTGAGGAGCGGTGTAAGACACAGGTCTGCTTTTTAAAGCATTTTCTTTCGCTAGCAGTAGAGGCAATTAGCAAAAGGGAACAGACACAGGTTTCGGAGGCAGGTTTGGCCCTGGGCTCATCACTTGGATGTTCTGAGGCTCCATTTTCTCTAAACTAGAGATCCTAATACCATGTTACAGAGTTCTTTTGAGAATATGAAATGTTTATACAAGCCCTAGATCTCTACTTGTTTGCTGTTTTCCCAGAACAGATCGACCTTTTTATATACGTTCTACGAAGCAGAATATGGAAAGTGCTAAATGAATACAGAGAATTCCCTACACAGGAGGTGTGGATGAGGGACTGCTGTCCAAGGGGTGGGCTGGAGCTGAGGCAGGACATGTGGGTGGGAGGTCCCTAAGCAGGCAGAGGGAGAGGGCATTCCTGACAGCAGGTGTGGGTCACACCAAGGCATGAAGACAGGAATGCATGTGGCATTTTCAGGGCAAAAGATTAGGAAGTTTTAGATATGACTGGTTATGGGGATCTTGAACAGCAAGTAGACTAGGAGTTTGTGGAAGAGGGACGCCTAGCTGGAGTCAAAGAAAAATCACAGACCTCTTTTTCTCCTCTACTCCCCCCTCTTGTTTACATCATGTTCAGCAATTCCAGCTTTTCCTTGCACTCTGTTTCTGTAAACAACTTGAAGTCAGAGCTGCAAAAGGGATCCCTTTTTGTCTGCATTTGTATGGTCCCTGTGAAGATTTTCAAACTATTAGATGGTGACCCTAGTGACCCTAATGATTAGGCAAAAGGCCAGTTGAGTTTATAAGACTAGCAAATCCAGATAGTGGATAGTGGTGGGGAAAACAATGAGTGGCCAATGGTGAGGAAGGTGAGGATTAGGATAGAGAAAAGTGAAGTAGAGTGGAAATAAGTAAGCAGTAAAGTGAAATATGGGGAAAGGACTACTTATGATTTAGATGAAAGCCATATAGAAATTGATTGATGAAGCAGGGTCTCTGATATGTGTAGCTAAAAATTGGAGTCTGTTCTCATTGTTGGTTTGAAAATGGGAAGGCATCTTGAGTTTTTCTGCTGTAGGCAGAAGTAGTTGAGGTGAGCCAGGGAGGTGGAGAAGGCTGTGGTTCTACTTGGCTTAAGGTTTAGATTATATGTAGAGGAAAGAGTGATTTTAAACATAATTAATGCTAAATTACAAACTCACACTTGCAAATGTTGGTTATAATCCAGATTTTCTTTTTGCTGCTGATTTGGAAAAAAAAAATCTTTGGAGAACTATATTTAGAATGTTTAAGTATTATTTTATGGAGCCCACTTTGGTACCACAGCTTAAAGGTACTCCTAAGAGAGAGCTTTTTCAAATGGGCCATCCTGAAATGGCATATTTTATGTGCATTTGAATTCAAGATAAGGGAACCAAGAATTGTGTTGCCTGGGTAAAGCTTTTGAGAGTTAAATGGGAATTTGGCAAACAATGGGCAAAAATTGACTTAAAACACAGATAAGCCTGCAAGTATGTAAAGGGCGGAGGCATCAAAGAATGTCAGAAGCAGTTTAGATCACCACAAATAAAGTAATGAAATGTGTAATGGGAAGTCAGAATCCACGCTGTCAGGAAAAAGTCTTATTATTGTGTAGAAACGCCATTATTCGGTACATTTAAGATAAAATGGAGTTGGTGTTTTCAAAGGGCTCGTGCCCACCTCTCCCCATGAGTGACTGGGCGTTTTCTAGTTTTAGGGATTTTTGTAGGCAGAAAACAGGTTTTGGTGCCAAGTATGTCAGTGGAGGCGGGGAGATGGGGTACTCACTGTGTTCAACGAAAGCTGTTGCTTAGAAGAAAGCCAGCTTTTCTTAAGAATGGAGAAGGAATTCAGTATATCCTATCAGGGGAAATGTTCTTTGCATACTATAAAAATTTTATCAAGTTATTAAGTTGTTTAAAAAAAAAAACTGCCTGTCTACGGAGGGTTGTATGCCTAAAAAAGATTTTTTGTAGTTACATGGGCATGCAAGATACATAGCTTTAGACCTGTGTATATGACTTTCTGAGAGGACCATGGTCTCCAGTTAGAAATGATTTTTATGGAGGAATCTAACACATAAGGATCATGCATTGTCTATTTTTTATTGGTGGGATCATATACAGTGATAGCAGAAACTATTAGGGTCTGTTAATGCTTATAAATTTAGAGCAAAAGAAATATTTCTAGAAGTACTGCTTCTGTGTCCATAGACCCAATTACTAATTTTATATACATTTTATACATGTATTAGGCTTGAACTATTTTTTCCAGCTTTCGTTTGCCAAGATTAGACTATGATAATATTGGTAAGCTACAGCCAGGTGGATACATTTTCCTAATCTTGCCTACATTGTGGTCATGCTGTGGACCCTCCATTATGGTTTTGTTGGTCTAGCTATCTAGAAGTCAGCTAACATGGTTTTACATAATCAACGCCGGGAAGCCTTTTTAGAGACTGACACTGAGCACTTGGAGGACATAAAGTGAATCTTAAAGTTTCTTGGGAATATTGTTCTCTGCAGCAGAGAATGGGTGCTCTAAATCAATGCCCAGGAAATGCTCGAGAAGTCCCATAGGGCAGTGTATACTTTATTCTGCTTCTCATGACCAAACTCTCCATAAGCCCTATTTCTGAACAATTTTAGGAACTCAGAAGGAACAACAGGCACTAAAGGGAACATCATCACCAAGACTGGACCTTGAGGCTCTCTGGCTGACATAACACGTCTCTTCCTGTTGGAACGATTAGCAACCATTTCCTGGCTGATTGGAAGTGGTGGGATGGTCATTTTTAGGGGCAAGGCAGAGGTCATACATAAGTTCTTGCTCCCCCCCATTATCTTCATTTCTGGGTACTAGTAACATAGTTCAAGATGTTATGGAGCCCTATTTAAACTTCTAATATTGAGAAACTGACTCTGATTATTCAAGACTTGTTAGGGGGGAAAGAGAGCCATATGTCGTCTTCTGTCTAAAACTCCTTAGGCACCACCCAGCATGGATGGCTATATCTGAAACTGGCAGTATCCAGGAGATGAGTCCTAGAAATCTAAGTGTTCATTCAGCACTCTGCCTTCTGTAAATTTGCTGTGAGGAAGTCAGACAGTCCTGTCTACCTTCAAGCATAGCCTAGCAGGAATGGGAGGATAAGAGAGAAAACATACTGCCTTAGATACAACTTATGTATTGCAAACTGATCCTTAGACAGGTGGGTGACATCCTCAGCCAGAATTTAAAAGTCTAATAGAGAGTCTTCTTGAAACATTGGGTTTTTATTTCTGATCGTTGTCTTTTATGGATGAATGAACCACATGAAGGTATTCACTTGTGCTATAAAAATACATTGATTCTTTTGTAGTGCTCGGCCATCAGAGCGAAACTTATAAATGGTTGGAAAGGAAGTTTCTGACTTAGCATCCCCTTTGGATAAGTGATGAAAGCTTCCATGTCTTGGTGTTTCTGAATCTCTGCTATCTCACTGAGGCACTCTGCCGGCATCTACGTTTTATTGTTTCACGGGTATGGAGCTAAATGACACATCTCCCAATTCCTTATTTATTATCCTCCCAATACTTTTTTATTTATTTGAGGAGGAAGATAGATTACATTTATAAGGTGAAGATACTGCTTGAAGGTACTTGTTACTTTTATAGGCAAGCAAAAAAGAGAAGAGAAAATAATGGGTAGAAGGAAAGTATGCCCATGTCACATTCAGGACACTCCATCTGTCTACTAAGTACTTACAGACTGTGTACTAAGTACTTCCAGGCACCCTGCATGTACTAGGAGATGTACGCACAGAAAAAGAATACAGCAGTCAGCTCCTTTGAGAGTGACATGGTGTGACTACAGAGTAAATATGAATTTTCTTCCCTGCCCCTCCCCTCAGAGACTTACGAACTATTTATCAGCTAATTTTTCCACCAAGGTTACAATCATCTCACCCGTTGCTTGCCAGCCTAGTAGATTGTTAATATCGATTACTGTTTATTTGCATGTGTTCCTTATGTATGCTATTCATCCTGTATGTATTAAACACACACAGCCCCCCTGCCCCACCTCCCATTTATCATCTCTTATTTTTCTTCTGGACAGCTTTTTGTCACTGCCCTATTATGATGAGATCAGAAAAAAAAAATGCACAGGCTTCAAAATTAGCCGAACCCAGACATATGGAGCAGTAGGTTCATTTGGGATGCATTAGAGAGTAGAGAGTTGTTCACATAGATAACTGAAGCTTGTGTGCATATCTTCAAATTACAAGGAGAAACATTTGCAGTAGAGGAAACATGAAAACCTTGGCTTGTAGTATTCTAATGGAGGTGATGCTCAGGAGGTGAAGCTCAGAGATATTTAGCTCTCTCTGTCTTCATTATATAGGAGATTATGTTGGTGATTCCATTTCTTGCTACAGATTAGTTTGGGGGCCATCAGGAAGCTTGCCTGAAGATCAAGTCAATCCTGTCCGTGCTTGCCTTCACTGTATGCATAGATCCACTCTTGACAACAGTCTGTCTGCTAATTCATCAATGATTCTACTAATTATGTCAAGTAGGACTGATCCTTGGTGAATGCCCCTATTCTTATTAAATAAATAAAGGAAGAAAGGAAGAGCTCCCAGTATCTGGCCAGCTATGATTTAGCCCTTGGTAAAGAGTTAGTACAAGTTGAGATGGTGCCAAGCTGTTCCTGTGATTCATCTCTTCTCTTGTCAAGACCAGTTGAGGCAACGCAGTCAGAAACCTCCCTGCTTTGTGAAGGGGTACTTTATGTCAGAAGGGGAAGCGTAAGCACAAGAATAATTAGGCACTCTGAGTAGAGAGAATTCGTTCTTCTTGATTAGTGAACAGTTCCTGCAAGTTAAGGTCAAAAGTATTGTGAATTAATTCAATGTGCCCAGCTTCTTCAGCATTTCCAATGACTTTTTCTCTCTTTGAAGGTCATTTAACCAATTGGACCGGTTATTTTCTTAAAATCTTATTGCAGAGCTGATGGCATGCTGAGAGTTTAAGGCCGGATATGATGGATGCATCACATCGAGATGCAGATCTGGAACTGGGCCTGATCTTGAGGTGTCAAGTGGAAATCCATGTGCTGTGTTGTGGGACCTAGTTTCTGGAAGTTGATCCAGTATTATTTGGCCTGTGAAGTTCTAAGTGTCAGGTATGTCTTGTCCAACAGAATATCAGTTGCAGTTGTTGAAAGACAGATTGCCTTCAGGACAGTTGGCACCCATAGGTGGTTGAATACCCAGAAAACTCATTTATTCTCAGTCATTTTCATCCATAATTTCTCGCCTTAGTTGAAGCATTGATACCAGTGTAGGGCATATTAATTCTCACGTTCCAGCATGGTCTCTTTGTAACTTCACTAATTTTGCCTTGTTTCTTTGTCCAAAAGCCAGGGCTCTGTGGCTCAGTGGTAACATTTCAAAGCAGCTCTCACTGGACTAAAACTAAGTAAATGTGTGGGGCCTAGTGTTTTCAGGCTGGCTTTCATGAGCAAAATCCTCAGGGTTTTTTTTTTTTTCTCTCTTAGATTATGGGTCTTCCTAGGAATTTTAATTCATGTTCTTCAGTTTACAAATAAAACAGTCAAGAACCACAGTGGTTGAGTGATCATCTAAGATTGCTCAGCCAACTGGTTGTGGGGCTGGGATCGAAACCTAGGTCTCTTGGGACGGCACTTTGAGCAAGACCCCACATGACCTTTCACTCTGGCACATGTGCTGATGTCCCATAATCCCCTCCACTCAGTATTTCCTTTTCATCCTCCAATCCTGAGACCTCTGGTTATGATTTTCTTCCTTCTCATACTTCCTACCCGGAGCTGGTCAGCAGCACGTTGAAGTATTGGCCAAGGGGTGGCAGAGGGTTATGTTTCATTGCTGTGAGAGTACTTCAGTGCCGCTCAAGAAATTCATTCATTAAGAAATTCATTCATTAAGAAATTAAGTTGCAGGTTATCCCAGCATCTCCAAGGCTTATCTTTCAGGAACAAGAACAATTTACTCCCATGCTTGCATTCCCTTTAAACTCTTCCTCTAAGCTTTAAAATCCCCACTGGGAGAAAAAAACTATACACATACGCACAGGTGAAATACCAATAAATCCAGAATCTCCTCCTTGACGGAAGTCTAATTTTAAGCCCTAATGGGTCTTTCCTTCAAACTTTTGTAAAGCTCTTATCTAAAATTTTCAAGGTTTATAAGAGTAGGCAGAATAGCATAATGAATCCTCAAATATCTATTAGCCAGCTTCTGTCATTGTAAACTCATGGCCAATTTCATTTCATCTCTGCCCCCCCCCCAAGTCCCCCCCCTGCATTCTGTGGAAGCAAATTCCAGATATCATTTCATTTTATGCATTAGTATTTCAGTATAAATCTCTAAAAGATGAGCACGTTTCCCTCTTTTTCCCCAGCTTTGTTGAGGTATCATTGATACATAAAATTGTAAGATATTTAAAGTGTACATTGTGGGGATTTGCTATACACGTGCCCGGTGAAGGGGTTCCCCCATCTAGTTAACGAACATAGCCATCACCTTGCTTAGCACGAGATAAGCATTTTTAAATCCTTGAAAATACATATAGTGTTCAAATTACAGTTGTCTCAAATGTCATAATTTGTTTTTCGTAGTTTGAATCAGGCTCCAAATAATTTCCACATGCTACAATTGGTTATAAATCTTGAAGTCCCTTTTAATCTGTAGGTTCCAAATCTCTCTCTCTCTCTCTGCCTCTTTCTTTCTTTTTTTTTTTTTTTTTTTAAGATTTTATTTATTTATTTGAGACAGAGAGAATGAAAGAGAGAGAGCACATGAGAGGGGGGAGGGTCAGAGGGAGAAGCAGACTCCCCGCCGAGCAGGGAGCCCGATGCGGGACTCGATCCTGGGACTCCAGGATCATGACCTGAGCCGAAGGCAGTTGCTTAACCAACTGAGCCACCCAGGCGCCCCTCTCTGCCTCTTTCTATCTGCAATTTATTTGTTGAAGAAACTGAGTTGTTTGGAGAGTTTGCTCCCGTCTCAAATTTTGCTGATTGTTTCCCTACAGTATCTTTTTGATATGTTTTTCTCTATAAGTTGGTAATCGTCTCTGAAAGTGGTGTTAAATTACTTTCTCGAGAAAATGACAAAACGCATCCTGATAGACACTGGAGGGTAAGGTGTAGTCGCTGGTGTGAGGCGTGGGTCAGGGCTGGCTTTGGGGACATGGAGGAGGGAGACTGTGAACTCAGGATAAAGGGGGGGCTGACACCATGGACTCTGGCTTTGCATGATTGGCACTGTTCCCAATGTTGTCGGAATGCTAGCCTCTCCCGTTTCATTCCTCTCTCTCTGTTGGTCTTTACTTCAAGCTCTCTGGTTGGTTTCATGGTGATGATCGTTGGTGAGAGTCTTACCCATTACTGAACGTTTCTTGTTTAGTTTTGCATGGTTTCAATGTCCTTGAAAACAGCAACTGCCAAGCTGTAGGCCACCTGCTTTTGTAAACGGGACTTAAGTGAAACGGAGCCACATCCACTCCTCACGTCTTGCCAGTGTTGCCGTCTCACCGAATGGCAGAGATGAGTAGTTGCAACAGAGACCCTATGGATCACAAAGCCATGTACAGTAAAAGTTTGCTTATGGCTGTTTGAAAGAGAAAGAAGTTATCAGATTTATATAGCACCAAAGAAGCGCTGTCTAGAAAAAAGAAATTGTAGAATTCTGTAATTTTCTTAAAAAGTGGAAAACACCAGAAAAGTCGCTTGTTCACAGGTGCCTTACCTGCACTTCGGTATGAAAATAATGTATATGCTTGTAATTGGGGGAAGGAATGACAGGCCTTCTCTCTGTATGAAGGTCTCCAGGCCGGAGGTCATACAGTGGTTTTCTTTCCCTTTTTACCTTTTCATTTTGCCATTACTTCCTTGAGGGATGAATGTTGTGGGCTGTAAGGGGATTCGGGATACTTCGTGATGGTTGCTTTCTTTCAGAAATTCTTAGGTCCTGTACTGAGCAAGGGCCATACATTTTCTCTGCTCCAGCATGGCAAGGCCCAGTCTGCTACTTACCTTGGGTTCCTACAGTTCACCTTGAAGAGAATCTCTTTCACTTGCCGAGGGCCTTGTTTACTCAGTAGTATCTATGCCAAAAAAAACACTTCATACAGAGGCCGACTTTGAAAGCGTCAGCTGGTAGTAAGTCAGTCTGGCTTAACTTTCCCTTGAGTCTGGAGATCTAATCAGAAGGGAAAAAGGGGTGATTTGTTGATTGAGGCAATTTGACACATACTGTCTCATTTAAACACCCATAAAAAACCCTGCAAGGGAGGTAATATGCTTTAGGAAACGGACACTCAGAAAAACGAAGTAAATTGCAAGGTTCCCATGCTCTAGAATTATAGTCTCTATCAGCAAATGCCATGAGCTTCTTCTTCTTCTTGCTTTCTGTTCCATAATCCTTACTGTGTTGCCCTCTTCCTCACACTCATGAAATGGCTGTCGGAGATCTGAGTACCATGTTTCCAGTCAAGAAGAAGGTGAAGGATAAGGGACAAAAGGTAATGAACAGACAAGCTGGCCACATCTGTTCTTCTTCCTAGATGTCCTACTTGGTGATTTCAACTTACATCTCATTAGTTAGCATGATAGGGCCATCCTTTCCTGCAAGGGAACCTGAAAATGTGCAGTGTGTTTTGTTTCATTTTGTTTTAAGCTGGGCACTTTTTGCCACTCCCATAAAAATACGTTCTGTAGGTACAGCAGTGGAGGAGAAAGGTTATTAAATAGGCAGCTTACAATCTTTTCAAGAGGTCATTCTGACTGGAAAACAGTATGGAGGTTCCTCAAAAAGTTGAAAATAGAGCTACCCTACGACCCAGCAATTGCACTACTGGGTATTTACCCCAAAGGTACAAATGTAGTGATCTGAAGAGGTACATGCACCCCAATGTTTGTATCAGCAATGTACACAATAGCCAAACTGTGGTAAGAGCCTAGATGTCCATCACCAGATGAATGGATAAAGAAGATGTGGTATGCACACAGACACACACACACACACAGAGACACACACACACACAATGGAATATTATGCAGCCATCAAAAATGAAATCTTGCCATTTGCAACGACGTGGATGGAACTAGAGGGTATTATGCTAAGCGAAATAAGTCAGTCAGAGAAAGACATGTATCAGATGATCTCACTGATATGAGGAATTTGAGAAACAAGGCAGAAGATCATAGGGGAAGGGAGGGAAAAATGAAACAACAAGAAACCAGAGAGAGACAAACATAAGAGACTCTTAATCTCAGGAAACAAACTGAGGGTTGCTGGAGTGGTAGGGGGTGGGATGGGGTGGCTGGGTGATAGACACTGGGGAGGGTATGTGCTATGGTGAGCACTGTGAATTGTGTAAGACTGATGAATCACAGACCTGTACCCCTGAAACAAATAATACATTATATGTTAATAATAAAAAAAGGTCATTCTGATACATGGAACAATTAAACATTTCTGGTCTAAACTCTCCTGGATCTTGCTTTTCCTCGTTTCAAATTAATTTGATAGAATAAAGGTTATTGCCCCTCTCTAATCCCCTGGTACAGGACAGAGATCCAACAGATAGAATTAATTCCTTCTGGCTTCCATGCTAGAACAAGGCACATGCCAACGAGGAGTGGCGACTCCTTGATGTCCTCAGCCAAACGGGGGGAGGTGTGATGACGTTACAAGTCTTCTAGCTGCGTATTAGCAACAGGTGTCTGTGTAGACTGGCCAGCAATCCCTTTGGTGAGGGCATGGGGAGGCCACTGGGAGCTGCTGGATGGCATCAGCTTGCAGAGACAAATGTAGCATATACTGGAGCGCTAGCTGGACGGGCAACTATCTGGCACCCTCCAGGTGACTCCTGCTGAGTCAGCAGTTAGCTTTCATCTTCCAGTCGCCATTCCCTGTGGCTTTTTTTGATCGCCCGCCCACATGCCCCAGGCCTGGGTGAGACCTGCTGTGGTGTAAGGAGAAGAAATAGTCATGCCTCCAAAAGGTAAACACTCACGTGGGTAGTTTTCCGGTTCATGAGGATGAGGAAGTGCTCTAAGGGGAGCAGTTATCAAATGCCTGAGTCTTTGCCCCATACCTGGCTCCCCACAACAAAGTCCTTTCTGTGTTTTTTTGGGGGGGGGGTTGTTTGGTTTTGGTTTTCTGTCAGGCAGAGAGCCTCAAGAAAACAGTGTGTCCTAAAAAACAAGAATTTCAGGGCGCCTGGGTGGCTCAGTCGGTTAAGCGACTACCTTCGGCTCAGGTCATGATCCTGGAGTCCCGGGATCGAGTCCCGCATCAGGCTCCCTGCTCAGCGGGGAGTCTGCTTCTCCCTCTGACCCTCCTCCCTCTCCTGCTCTCTATCTCATTCTCTCTCTCAAATAAATAATAAAATAAAATCTTAAAAAAAACAAAAACAAAAACAAAAAAAAGAATTTCAGCCTGCAGAGAAGAATAGAATCCACCCTGCTTGGTCACCTGAGGGAGTGCACCAGCTCAGGAGAGCTGGACTTCGGTGTTGTGCAGCAGAGGGGGCTAGAACACGGGAAGCTCTGTGACTGGACCCTGGTTCAGAAGGAGAAGGGAGGAGATTGTAAAACAAAATGCCCAGGGTGTAATGTAGTGCAGAGGTTACAAACTCGGAAAGCCTGTAGCGTCTTGGCAGGTAACATGAAGGTGTCCAATGAGCCAGTGGCCCACAGGCAGGCGTGTGTCCCTTCTAGAGAAATGACTGCCACAGAGGAATGCTAGTGCTAACTCCCTCCTTCCTTTCCTTTCTCCTTCCTTCCCCTTCCCTTCCCTGAGAGGCCACAAATGTGGAGCTTTGTGTGAATAATCCAGTTTATTAGTGTTGACGGCCAGGGTTGCTCCTAGCTAATCTGGCTCCTTCCTCCAAATTAGGAAATGGCACACCCCCATGGCTGTGCAAGTCAAGTGCGGGCTGAATATCTAAACCCTTGTTTGCCCGTTGGCTGAGCCTTTGGGCCAGGCACGAGCTGCCCAACTTTAAGATTTTTTTTTTTTTAAGTAAACTCCACCCCCAACATGTGGCTCGAACTCACAACCCTTAGACCAAGAGTCTCATGCTCTACTGACTGAGCCAGCCAGGCACCCCACCAGCTTTAGACATGGCCCAACTTTAGACATGGCCCTAAACGTTATGTTTTATTCGACTCACATAATATTTATATTATGGTCCACATTTAGCGTGCGAACTATCATTTTGCAGCCCCTGGGGTTGTGGTTTGCTCTGGGCTCAGACTGCCCAGTTTCAAATCGAGGTTCTGTCATTTAGGCAAATTAGTCAGTATTTCTCTGTCTCAGCCTCCTGTATCTGTAAAATGGGTAAATACTTGGAGCTACCTAAGGGTTATTGCGAGGTTGAAATTAAATAATGCATGAAATGCTCTTAGCCATTTAGAGTGTAGCTAACAGTCAGCATTGATAAGTGTTAGTTAATATCAGAATCACATAAAAAAACAGACTGAACATTCACTGGCCTGTCTCTGCAAGTCAAGTTTTGTTGGAGAAGTCATGGCATCTGACATGGAATGAGAGAGTGCATTTCAGGATTTCTTCCTATTTCCACAGAAAATGCTGATGCTCTTTCTCTGGTGACTTTGTGAAGGCAAGGAGCTTAAAATAGCATTACTTACCAGTTGGCCTACTAGGGCCACAAGAACCTTAGTGAAGTAAACACTTTGCTTGAACCACTGTCTCTGTCTCTCTGCATGAAGCACTTACAACTGACATCCATAACGTGATGTCTTAAAACCATTAGGAAAAGATTAAATTTAGTATCATCTGTTGCAAAAAGCACAGGTGTGTGGGACACATTGTAGAATAATTTACACAGAGAACAATTTTGAAGTGTTGGCGTTTAAAAGGCATGTGCTCCGTTACTTGAGTTCGTTTTCTAAACTGGCTCCTTCTCTTGGGGCCGGGCCAGAGAGTCGATACTCTATCATTAAAAATGGTCACAGTTGTTTGCATCTGACAGGCGTCAGGCTCTGCATAAAGGCTCCACTCCCATCACCGAGACTGTACTGAGAAGAGAGTGTTAACTCAGTTCTGGTTCCAGTGAACCAGTGGTTGGTTGCAAGGATTTGAGTTGAAATGAGACCCAGCGTTGCTCTGGTAGGTCCAGTCACATCACAGTGTTCAATAATGTTTTTTAAAAAGAGGTAGCATCGACTTACTTTATAACATGACCAGGAAAGGGCATCCAAGAAACAATTTAGTTCTACCTACAACCGAGTTAACTTTGCGCTCACTTCGTTGATATCTAAGCTTCCCGCAAATGCTCGTTAAGCCCTAAACGAATATGAAGACTGTCCATGAGACTTGAGAAGACAAGGATTGCCCCAGGAATTCCATTCTTACTTCCTTCACATAGACGTGGCTGGGCTACCATCAGTCTGAAGCGGCTGTCTCTTGACCTGGCTTTCTCAGCCTTGCCACGGTTGACATTTGGGGTAGATAATTCTTTACTGTGAGGCTGCCCTGCCCACTGTAGGATGTTCAGCAGCCTCCCTTATCTCTGCCTATTGCTGCTAGTAAGCCCGCCCCCCCCCCAGCCCCCTGCAACTTGTGACAACCAAAAAAGTCCCTGACATTGCCAAATGCCACCTTGGGGAGAAGATCTTCCTGGTTGAGAACCACAGCTCTAGGCTAAGAAATGTGTTGAGATTTGTAAACTACAACAAGTTTTGGGGGGGGGGGGGTGACAAAAAGGCCCTAAAGATAGAAAGGTTTTCACTAAGCAGATCTGTAAGCTGTGTGACAAAATGCTTAGAGAAAAATCCTGTAAGGACCATGTTTGGCAAGTGGGTGATTTTGCTAAGCCTCGTAGCAGCTTTTCCATGTGTTGTGTGAATTGCTATCAAACTAACCAGTCTAGCAGGGTGGGTTGTCATCCAGATCATCCATATCACCCTTAAAGGGTTTATCCAGACTTCTAAACAGGAGTGTTGCTTATCCATTGGTATTTCATACAAAAACTCGGTGGGGGTTAAGAAGTTCATAAAATAGAGAGGGACCTCGGAGTTCACGTCCACTTATAGGACGAGGTGCTGAGGTCCAGAGGATAGTTTGCAACATAATTTTATTATGATGAACTTCAGTGATTCAGACACTACCCTGAAATTTTCAATAATTAGTATAGAACAATATAGGCACAGAATTACTATTGAGCAAAATGTTAAAAATATACTCTTAAGTCCATTTTCAAGGTTTTAGGAATTAAGAGAAACCAGAGACAAAATTAAAAATGTTTTTCAAATTCAAAAAATTAAAGATACCATCAGTGTACCCTTTGCTTCAGGATCCCCAAATTTATATTTGTTTTCTCTTTATAACACATGATTGCACAGTATCAACCAGTTGGGGATGGAAGATTTCCATGAATTTGCCTTATCATACTTATAAATTATGTCTACTAAATAAATAATTTGGAACTTGAAAGGAATTATGGTTTAAAATCGATTTGTCCTTAAGTCAGACCAGATATTTTCACGATCTCTCTTCCCACCTCCATGCAGCATTATCATCTTCATGCAGATTGTATTTCTAAACTAAGGTGATGTGAATGAATGCATCACATTGGCACAGGATATCCATCCCTGTATCCAAATTTCTTTCACAAATCGGAGGAATACACAGTATTTTATAGAGAATATGTAGTACTCATGTTTTCTCCATGTGGTCAGCTCCTGAAACAAAGGACAAAGGGTAAGCAGGAAAATTATCAGATTCAGATGGTGTTCAACTGGAATATGAGAACATCACCAAAGGAAAGGTACAACATGTTCTGGTATGTTCAAGTTTTGATTACAAGGTGTATTCTTGCTGCTTGCTTGTCGTGGTGCCCCAGGCTCTGTCTGACTTGAGTTTGTGATTACCAGGGTCTCAGCAACAGAGTTCTCTAAGGTCAGGGGTGGACCCAAGCTTTCTCCTGCCATGCTCCAAATATCTCCCTGTGCCCAAACAACAAAGGAAAGCTTCCTCCTATAATGTGGTGTAAATGTTGTCAAAAGACTTGAGGAAATGCCTCTGACCTCTTTTGGACCTCACGGATAATCTCATTCAAAAATAGGTACAATGTCAAAATAGGAAATGTGCTGGTAGAATAAGCACATGATTCACTTAAAATAATGCTTCTTTGGGTAGGGGGTTGGAGATGCAGTCTGTTCTAGATTTTAAGGAGAGAGGTGGTTGGGAGAAATGTGGTATTTTTACCTAAAACATGGTAGACTACACTGTCACCTTTTGGCAACGAGGTGAAATGAAGAATCCGTTTGAAGACTGTTAACGCATTTAACAAATACTGAGAGCCTGTTTGTTATGAGCTAGTCACGAGAGATTACACAATGAACAAAACAAAGTCATTGTTTACATTTAGTGAAGGGAGACCATCAATAAACAAATATATGATTTGTCACATAGAGATGAGGGCTACGGGGAAAACCAAAATAGGGTAAGAGGATAGGTGGAGCTGATTGACCAAGAAGTTGGTATTTTATATGGGATCATCAGGGAATTCCTCTCTAATAAGGTGGCATTTGCTCGTAGAACTAAAGGAAATAAAACAGAGAGCCCTATGGGTATCTGGGGGAAGATATCAGAAACTGTTATAAGTGTTCCAACAGAAAATTTATTAGGACTCAGAATAGCAGGCCTCTCTGTGTTTAGAAGGAAAGGGGAGAAGATAAAAGAGGGAGCTTCAGGAAAGCAGTAGGGATGCACCAAACGTATCCACTGAATTTATACACAGCACTGATTAGACAAACCATAAAACTGAATTATGTGTTTGCCCATCTTTTACGTGGTTTTTTGGTATGAGACCCATATTCTGTTAAGCATCATGGTCTTTTGTATAAACCGAGTTATAATGATTGTGGGGTTGTCTTTTTCAGTTATTCTGCAAAGCTTAGACTAACTAAAAAAGCAGTGGTTCATATACATTGCCCAGGGTAGATGATGTTATTAATCTGAGCTGGGAAATAATAAAACCGGATTGTGCCTCCCTCTGGGCCCTCGTCCATTTCAGCAGATTCTGTGCCTGGTTTTTAATGGGAAAAGACCTTGCTGGGCAGGGCAGTTTCAATGAGGAAAAGCAGAAGAGTATAGGTAAAGATCCCATGTTAGCTGGCTTCACATTGCCTTCACATCCCTCAAATGACCCACCTTATCCTGGTCTTCAGTATGAGCAAAATGTTCTTCTAAAGGGTGTGACATCTCCAGGCCAGGACTAGGAAGCCGAGGACTTCAATCATATCACCTTTCCAAGAGTCTTTTAGGAAATTCTTACCTTATATTCTATATCTCGTTATCTCAAGAGGGGCTTTATTCTCCTTAACCGTGAAAAGAGGCATCAGCGAACCCTGCCCCTTTCGGCTGAGAATTGCTCTGGGTTTTTGAATGCCTAACATGAAATGGGGTCACATGTGCCAGTTGGAAGCGGTTTCCCTGTTCTCAAGGACGGTCAGATTTCACCTACACACCTCCCAGGCTTGCCGTGCCTTCAGGGTTGTTGAGCATGCGTGTTGGGAGTTGTTGACTGTTAAAGAAAGCAGGACTGGCATAGGACCAGGAGGAGAATATGCTGGAATTCTACTTCTTGGGGCTGAAGAGAATTTCTGTTCAAGCCCAATCCTTGGACTGATGAATCAAGACTGATTAAAACAGCAAGGAAGTACTTCCTCAAAAGGGATGGCATCCAGACGCAAGTCATTACTTGAGCAATTTTGTCCATAGTTTGTGAGTTTCAAGGGCTTCAGGGTTTATGGTTTTTTTGCTTCTGCGAGTCATAATTTAAAAAAATTCTTTCATGCCCTCTGAAAACATTTCTTGAGCATCTACCCAGGATCCAGTCCTAAAATGGATCTGCCTTTGGTCAAAAGAATTCAGTAACACTGTCCTTGCACTTGTGGAGTTAATCATTTTATTAAAAAGATAAGACGTCTACCAGAAAAAATAATAATTAATTAATTTTAAAAAATAAAATAAAAAATCCAAGAAGGAGCAAGTGAGAAGCCAAGCAGGAGGTATTATCTCAGTGGAAAGAGTCCAGGCTTTGGAATCAGGTAGACTTGGGTTTGTATCAGTACTCTGACCAAGAGCGTGCCTCATGAGATTCACTTATCCTGCATGGGTCTCAGCTTTTTCTCCTGTAAAATGCGATGGTAATACCCATTACACTGTCACACTGGCTTGCTGTGGTGACTCAATAATTTATACATAAAGCAATTAGTATAGTGCCTAGCCCATAGGAAGCACTTATTATCTAACCAGACAAATAGGAGATCTGGGTTCTAGTTTTGATTCTGCAGTTATTAGACAGCTTTGATAAGTCACTTGATCATACCATATGTGTAGATCATTCATAAAGTGAAGGGAACAATCTCTGGACAATGTGTTTTACCTCCAAAATCCCATGTTATTTTGTTTTTGTCTTTTGTTTGTCTTTTTGTTGTTTTTAAAGATGTATGTATTTATTTATTTTTAGACAGAAAGAGAGCATGGGTTAAGAACACACACGTGAGCAGGGGGAGGGACAGAGGGAGAGGGAGAGAAGCAGACTAGCCACTGAGCGTGGAGCCTGATGATGCGGGGCTCGATCCCACGACCCTGAAGTCATGACCAGAGCGGAAATCAGGAGTCAGACGCTTAACGGACTGAGCCACCCAGGTGCCCCAAGTCCACATTATTTTGAACTGAAATATACTGAGTAAAAATCTCAATGGACGCTTCTTCTTTGTAATACTAATGCTAGCAAGAAATCATCAATGTTTACAGAGGACTTGCTCTGGAGCCAGGAGACATATGGGTTCTTTACTTTCTTTGTTATTTGTTCCATGTGACACACTCAGTAAGTTGGACAATCTTGTCCTGTTTCCTATCTTCTAAGCCGTATTTTATCCAGTTTAGTATTCCTTAAGTCAGGATACATTATATAATAAGTATATTTAATGTGGTAATTTTTTCCCCCAAAAGCCACTTCTAAGTGAGATAGGCCATCTCATAATTGATGGTATCTGTGAAGCAAGGAAATGAATATTTTTTCCTATGTTTTGGATGATAAAGCTGGGTCTTAGGTAAATTTACATGCCCAAGATTAATGAAGTAACAAAGGCAAAGCCAGAATTTGAACTGAGATTTGTCTGATTTCACTCATTTTACCATACTTCATAATAGCAAATGGTTTAAAAAGTTGCCAACATATAAACTTTGTTCTCTTCCTTTTCCATAACAAAACATTTTTGATCCATCACTAGATTGAACTGTAGGTTGCCTATTTATTAATTCTTAACAAAAATACATTTTTAGTCTTCCTAGCCAGACTTTATACACTATGTATCCTGCACAGTGAAATGTCAATGTCTACTTCATGGTAACATTGGTCAGTCTGAAAAGTTATTTTCCTTAAGATAAGAAACTATTGGACTCCTAGATCTCTTTTAGGAATTTCACCCTGACCTGAGTTCAGCTGGGTAGTAGCAGCAGATTTTTCCCTAGACTTTCAGGATCCTAGGTCCTTATAAGGAAATAGGGATGTAGTCATTAGCAGTTGATTATTAAGCAAAATCATTGAAAAATGACAGCAGTATTCTTTGACCTCAGTCTTTATAGCTAAACTGCTGATCTTGGATAAATAAAGATTGCGTTACTAATCTATTGACATTTAGTACAAATTAGCTATCAAATGGGCCAGTTGTTACTGTTGAAGACTTTTTTAAAGTATATTAAAATTCTTATTCCCTGTGTTTCTTTCTCTGAAACAGAAGCTTAGGGGTTTTTATTAGGAGAACCTCTCAGTCTAATAACCAGCTGTCTAGGGTATCAAATCAGCTCTGTTGTCAAAATGATTGTAGTTTCAAGGTTAATAGAAAAAGATTTTTTTTTTTTTTAGGTTTCAAAAGTTTGGTGTTTTTTTTTTTATTATGTTAATCACCATACATTACATCATTAGTTTTTGATGTAGTGTTTCATGATTCATTCTTTGTGTATAACACCCAGTGCTCCATGCAGTACGTGCCCTCTTCAATACCCACCACCAGGCTAACCCATC
>NW_023270889.1:7071937-7073383 GCF_011800145.1 Mirounga leonina
TCTCATAGTTCGTCTCCCCCTCTGATTTCCCCCCCTTCATTCTTCCCTTCCTGCTATCTTCTTCTTTTTTTTTTTTTTTAACATATAATGTATTATTTGTTTCAGAGGTACAGGTCTGTGATTCAATAGTCTTACACTCTTGAATATACCATTCACAGCGCTCACCATAGCACATACCCTCCCCAATGTCTGTCACCCAGCCACCCCATCCCTCCCACCCCCCACCACTCCAGCAACCCTCAGTTTGTTTCCTGAGATTAAGAATTCCTCATATCAGTGAGGTCATATGATACATGTCTTTCTCTGATTGACTTATTTCGCTCAGCATAATACCCTCCAGTTCCATTCACAGAAGAAGATTTTAACAAAGGTGACCACTCGCCTTTGTAGACCTTTGTGGTGAGTGGTCACCTTTGTAAGTATCCTTTGATTCAGGAAGTGAAACTTTTATTAAAAAGAGGTGTTTGTAGAGCTGGTTCCCTGTTAAGTCATTCTGAGGTTCTTAAAGGGTTCTGTCTCTACTTTTAATGGGACATAGGTGTTAGCATATTCACCTAGACGGACTGACCAAATGAGTGAATGAACATCTTACATATGTTTAGGATTTGCTTTTCCTTCCTCTGTCTAGCAGCTTCAGCACTAGAAACTTTCTCAAGAAAGTGAAAGCTAATCCAAGACGGGCAGGCATCACAGAGGAGGGGCAGGTAACAAAAGCTAGAGTCCTATAGGGACTTAGGTTCTGCCAGAACACAGGAATTGTGGGAAATCATCTCTGACCTCTCTTTAAAACCCAATAGGAAGTCAGCCAGCGAGTGAGCCTGGAGATTCAGTCCACAGCAGTCAAGCCTCTTGAGGTTCAGGAAGAGAGAAAGACCTAGAATGGATCTGCGAGGGGAGCAGGGCCAAATAGAATAACCAGCCCAGAAGGGAAATGCTATTTTAGAGTCCATAAGCTGCCAAAAAAGAAGGGTGTATTCAAGAAATTCAGGTCCTGGACCTCATTTGATCTTGGGTTAGCATCCACTTTCTTTCTGATACTTTCTTGCAAAGACACTTGTAAATGCCTGACAGTGACCAGAATCACTGGTCAGTTCAGCCTATCCCAGTCTCATCCCTCAAGACTGTATGTGATGGGACTGAGAGGGCTAGTTCTATAGCTCACTGATGGGTGAAGGTCTAAAGAGAAAAAAAGGAAAGTCCTTGAGAATCTCTCCAGGAAGTATAATGATTAGGGATGGAAGAAGAGCAGCAGGGAGACTGGAGGAGGCATGAGCATGACAATGACTTGCCTATGATTTCACAGCTACATAGTAATGTTCTGTCCCACACTCCTGCCACCCTCCCCCCGACTGTCTTCTAGAGCCCTCATTTGAGGGCTGGGTTGGTGGACTCTTTATTATAAGTAGAGATGTCTCCTCTTGGGATGAATGGTGATATTACACATCT